>NW_010973380.1:531802-573697 GCF_000737465.1 Haliaeetus leucocephalus | reverse complement strand
CTGCGGCGCCCGGCCGGCCCTGCCGCTCCTCACGCGTGTCGGCGGCCGGAGGTCGTCCGCTCCTCCGTGCGTCTGGTCCTGGGTGCGAAGAACCCGGCAGGACAAAGCGAAACGAGGTTTTGAAACTCGGGTTTGCCAATAAATCCTCTTTCCCCGTTAGTGGTTTCGGACTCGCCTTCCTTTCCACAAGCCCTGCGGGTTACGCCTGGGTTGGGGCGCACCCAGTTCTTCCAAAAACTTGAACCACCTGCCAAAGCTCTAGCTGTCTCAATGCTGTAGAACCAACGAGAACGTGCGCGAGTGCAAGAATTCACTTTTTTTTGTAAAAAACCAGCCCGGAGGCTGGAGAACCTCCGGCCGGCCAGGGCCTGCTAACAGGGAGAGCGGGTTCGCCACTCGTGGTGCTCAGTGAGGCTGCGGGGCCTGACGCTCGGCTTCAGCTCAGTCACCCGAGTTCCCTGAGACTTTCTGCTGTCATTGTGTGACCGGGAATTACTACAATTAATTTGCTATTTATAGGTAAACTGTCTACAGCAGTCTCGGTATCGTTTCACAGATCAAAAGTGTCGTGTTCAATTCCAAGTAGCAGTCAGTCTGGTTGCTATGTATATTTTGAAAACACATTGTTTTCCGCAGGGCAAACAAGACCTTTAAAACTGGTGGTGGTGTCCCTGGTGCAATGCTTTGTGTCATTTGAAGAAGGTAATCAGTCAGGACAGTTGTATTTCTTCCAGAGAGGTTTTTGAATTCAAACCTTCACCTGTATGTACGCTAGGATTCTGGGCAAAATCATGACCAAATATAAGGGTGATTTTTCCATCAGTGAACACCAAAACCATACTTCCACTAGCTGCTGAACTGCTGCTAGTTTGCAGGCACAACCATACTGATTTCATACAGGTTAATGTGGGTTTTTTGTTGTTTTTTTTTTGTTTGGGTTTTTTTTTTTTTCTGTATAGCTGATCAGCCCAGGCTTGTGGTCTGTGGAGTGGAAGCTACAGTTGTAATGCACAGTAATTCACAAAAAAATCCCTTCTGAGCGCCAAAGTCTGACTCCTGTCACACTTTCTTTAGCTGTGAAGATTTCTACTTTGGCTTTTTCTGCATGCACTTGCAAAGGCATGCTTAAAGATGTTCAGCAGACAATTTGCCACTGCACATTGAAAACTTACGGTCTTCTCTTTCTCTTTAAGGAAATTTCTTTGTAAATATTCATTAGATATACATTCTGATGTCCCTGAAGCTCTCTGGGGAATATGGGTGAATGAGAATGTAATCCCAGTCAGATGGAGCCCTGTCAGGATAGAGGGCAGCAGATCACACGTTTCATTAACATGGCATAGGATAACTGTGGATGGAACTCGACTGAGAACGGCATGAAATACAAAGGAAAAAGTTAAAAGTGCTGTTCTGCTTGTGAAGAAGGAGTGCTCTGAAACACTCATCTCAGAATATGAAGTAGATTTGAAAGTAAGCAGCATGTGCTGCAGCAGTGCTTCTGGTGCTGTCACTGAAGGGTAAATTTAAGGGCACTTTCCCTGAGGGCTGATTAGGTTTGACATGTGCCACCACCACCCCACTGCAGGGCAGATGCAGAAATCTTCTGTCGCAGCTGAGTCAGCCTCAGGTAGTGACAACTCTTAATTGGTTTGCAAGCCCCAAACTTAAAACAACATCTGTTACTGACCAGCTATTCCCTATTTGTAAGCTATGAAGGCAAAATAATCCTGTCTGGTCTGTACCAACATACCTTAGCATCCTACAGGGAGGGAAGTGGTTCATCTGCCAGTCTGTTGACTTGTTACCCAACAGAATGATTCTGAGTATTTTATTAGTTTCATAGCAGTAAGCCTTGAGGAAGGTCCACTGGTGATTTGGAAGTAGAAGAAAGGCTGAGATCTGATCTGGCAAAGCTTGCTGGCATTGAGCGCTCATGAAAATTAATGCTAACGACTTCCCAAGTTAGTTAATGAGATCATGTGTTACATTACGCAGCTTCTGAATGTGAAAAAGCAACCCAAACAAATCCCAGACCACTAATGGTAATTGTGAAATACGATGATTTTGGTTTATCCTTGAAAACGTGTTTGTAAAAAAAAAAGCAGAGAGTAAAAATGACAGTCTTTTTCTTGCTCCTTTGCTTCTTCTGTGCCTGTGTGAATATTACAGACAAATTGCCTGGTTGACAGCTTTGTCACTTACAGAACAAAGAAAAATTTAATTTCATTTTTTTTCAATAGTTTCCATTTCCAGTAAGCAAATTTAAAGAGCAAAATGGATTGTGCTTGCTAAGTCTGTCTTTCCTAATATTCTATTTCTACCAGTGCTCTAAGAAAGTCAGGGCAGCCACAGAAGGATTCTGGCCATAGTTCACCTTCTTTGCTTCTAGCAGTTTAAAGTTCAGAAATTTTCTGAGCCAAAATTTCCATCTGGATCTTAATGTTTAATAGCTGTCAGTAGGCCCACTCTTCACAGATTTGTCCAGTTCCCTTCTCAAAACTGGTAACATTTTGTTTATCTTGTCTAGCAAGGTCTATAACTTAGTAATGTATTATTTAAAAAAAATGCTTCATCAGGTTTGTTTTCAGTTTGCTGCCTGTTAATTTCCTTGGGTGTCTCCTATGTCTGGTTTTATAAAAAATAATGAATAACCATTCCCTATTGACTGTCTGCATAACATCCATGACTATAAAGACGTCTGCTATATCATCCTCCTTCATCTTTTATTCAAGATGAAATATTTTGCCATGTTGAAGCACTCCTTTGCAGTGTGTCCTGATCCACATCACCTGTGCCACATTCCAGTTCACGGCACAGGAAAATTCTCTAATGTGCACTGTGGCTCTGGAGAGCGACTGGGGTGCATGGGAAGGGAGGGAGGGAGCCCGGGCTGCCCCAAGAGCTCTGGGCAGCAGAGGACTAGGTGACCGAGTGTACCCAGCATACCTAAGCTACAGGGTACAGACAGCCTCAGATATCATTTTCCATCCCTCTCATAGTCTCTAACGTCCTTCCTGAAGCTGGGTGGCCAGTGCACCAGCTGCGGGGATGCTATGCACTCGGACAGCACAAATCTAAAGGTGTTTTCTTCTTGCTCCCTTCCCTGATAATTCCTAACATCTGATTTGTCATTTTGATTACTACTAAAGTACCAAACTGATGCTTTCAGGGAACTATTCATAAATGGTTTACAGCATCACTCCCCTGAGTGCTACTCACTTAATTCAGAACCCATCACTCTATGTATATAACTGAGGCTATTTTTCCCCCATGTGTACTGCATACTTACTGACACTGCCAATTTATTACCCGTTTGGTATCGTGAGAGCCTGGAAAATACACAGCTACAGCTCTTCCCAGCTGGCTTTTGGATTTGACTTTTAATAATAATGCAGCAAACACGTATACCGCACTGCTCATCTCCTTTCCTCAGAGTACTTATAAATATGTTGAATTGCCAGAAGCTTCCTCAGGTTTACCAATATACAGTCCTCAGGATTACACCGATCCCTTTGTAAGAACTGGCATTGTGTTCCTTTTGCACTGAGACTAATTTAATTAAATATATCACATTCAGACCTGAACTACGATAGGCTTTGCCTACAAAATGTGTAGATTTAGGTTTTAAATACTCCAGTAAGCAATTACAGATTTTAAGATTTTTTGTTTCTGATCCATCTGTAAGACAATCAGAATAAATGTTTGCCTGTGAGCCAATGCTTCCAACTACTCCAAAACATAATTAGAAATAAACAGGTAGACTGGAATAAAAATCATAGACTGTAAGTCACAGACATTGCAAATCGAGACTGGAGGTTTTCTTAAAAGGAAAAGAACTTATAAACTTGAAAAAGAGCAAATTGAGGAAAATTCTGCCTTCTGTTTTAGGCAGGGTCAGACAAAATGTCCACAATGGCTGATTTGGCTTTGTGAATCTAAATATTCATCAGTTTTACTTCTTCCCCTCTATGCCTTGTTTTGTAAGCAACCTTTATCCGTTTACCGTAACAAGTTAAAGTGTTCCATTCTAGGAACAGGTGGCAGGTAAATAGCAATCCAGATTATATTAGCTTTTAAACTGTTCCAAATGCCTAACAGTAGGTTCCCATAAGCATCGGAAGGGCCTTGAAAATACTTTACCTTTTGCTCCAGCTTCACTTATACCAAAGCCCTCCTCTCCACGTGCTTGTAGTAAAAATTCCCCATTTATTCTATTCTTTCCTTATTAGGCGTTTTAGAAAGAAATCAAAACACAATACCTAGAGGCAGGACTCTCTTACACCACTTTAAATACGGAGTTCCCTTAATGACTGCTCTCAAATTGTATTGATATAAAAAGAGTGGATTTTGGCCAACTCACTGGTTCTTTTCTAATGTTTTCATGCTAAAATGGTGAAAGGAATATTCTGGAAAATCTTTTAAGTGGAATACATGTTATAGTAGCTGATGTAATTGGCTGCACGTCAGCATGCAATCTATGTTACGTCAGCTGGAGTATCAGGATGCACACACACCCTCTGTTAGGACTGAAGTAAAGCACCGCGCCCCATGCACTCAGTCCCACTGTACTCTTCTTTCTGTGCTCTGCAATACGGATTCGAAGATTTAAAAAAAACCCTCCTTGAATAAACCTGCTTTTACTAGAAGGGCTCGGGGCCGATTCCTTTCTTTTGTACCCTTTTCCTATAGTTCTGTAGCACATCAGCCTTAGCAGACAACATGTTTACAACTCGGATCAAAGCACTACACCCAGTTCAGACATTATCTGTTTGCAAGTGCACGTCATTTTACTATGGCTTGTTAGCAACAGAGTTCGTGCCCTCATCTTGATGAGTTGGTTCACGCATCAAAAAACATTTTATAGACCAGTAATGTGCAGGATTAAGGGCTGGCTCCTGAAGTATGCTGCTGTTAAGCCAAGGTTCTGCCATCTTGGCACAGCAGACAGTACTGGTTCTTAAATTAGCATGGCGTGGTTAAATTTCATAGCATGTTACTATTCTGCCAGCCATGAGATAGACCAGTTCTGCCCAGGTCGAAGGTCCCACTTACACTAGAGGGCACTCCCAAGACTATAAATTGGTTTTGCTGTTGCAAGGCTGTTACTGTTCTGCTGACAGCAATGTGCAGGGTTTACAAAGGGGCTGCTTTCTCCAGGTTTTTTTTTCATGGTTGTTGTTCCTGGCCTTTCCAGTTGTGTGCCTTCATTTCTGTTGCACACAACTTCCTTTTATTTTGCCTCTTTCCTGATTATTTTAATCTATCAAGAAAAAAGAAAACTGAGCTCTGACAGTGATTACTTCCATTCCTGACCTAACGTGGTGCCACGGTGTTCTGGTTTCTTTCTCTGCAGGAGACAATGTTTTTCATTTAATACTAGGTGGTTGTCCTAAGAATTCTTTAAATGTGTGTCCAAATGGTGCTGTTCCACTATTCAATGTGGATTGACTTGGGAGAGGCCACAGGTACCTCTGCCCTTTCACTAGCCCCACACAGCACAAAACATCCTCTCCCTCACATGGCATGGAAAGGGCTGGGCAAAATCTTCCTCCCTCCACACTGCGGCTGCATCCAGCCCTGGTCTTGTTATTTGGTTGTGGAAAGGAATCCTTCCTTCGAGACAGCTTTGTATGTTGTGCCTCGCACGCTGACGTTTATCGGCTCCCTGAAGCAGCCATTTAGCTGGAATAACTCAGGGTCCATCCGTTCAGCTCGAAGGGACTATGTCAGCGCATGCTGGCAAAGAACCTGGCTCTCTGCACTCACCATGTCTAACAAATGATTCCCCAGCAGCAGCCCACAAAGCGTGTTTACTTTAAATATGTGTGGCTGTATCGTCAATCCTGGATAGAGAAGATCTCTGTCTAGAAAACAGAAGCTGCACAGAGTCAATGCGAGTCCCTGAATGTTGCCAGGATAACATGCCACAGCTACAGGGACCATCACTACGGCTAATGTGGAAATTTTCTTAGTACAGCCTTTTTGGTTGAAATCTGTTTACACTGGGAAGTCTTGAAGGCACTCATTTTCTTTGCTCTCTGCTGCGCAATTCGCATGGGTGGTGTGATAAAAGCTATAAAAGTAATGTTCAGTCCTAGGCCTACCATCCAGGGTGCCAATTAAACGAATGAGACTTTTTTGTGCTGCTGGGCATGTTTCCTCTGGGTAGAAATCATCAATACATTCTGCATAGGGCTCAGACTTCCATCAGTACCAGCTTTGGCATTTTAATTATGTAGTCTGGTGCAAATCAATCTCTAACAGACAAAATGTCTTACCCATTTGTAATACCTTAACTAGCTAACATCTTTTATTTCTTCCACTTGACCTCTTTTTCATGTATATTAAAATGCATTATAACTTATTCTATATATTTATGCTCAGTATGTTCCTGCCATGTATATGCATTCATCTTTTTTCCTTTTTTCTTTTTTTTTTTTTCTGCATGAGAATTTCAGAAAAGATATTGGTGTGACACATTTGTATCTTCTTTTCTTCTTCTTTCCTGTCTGCAAGATTTGGAAGATCTCCAGATTGATGGTGAAGGTGTTCAGTATTGCCTGATTCTAATACTGATTTTTTATCACAACCTAAACTCTAGGAAGGACTACCTATATATACAAATATATCACCACTGAAACTGGCGCAAATATAAAAATGTAATACTGGCATTGAAAACTGGCTAAATAATGGAGGGGAATAGCCTGACATTCCTCTTAGCTCTTCAGAATTCACAGCCCTTCAGTATTCATCCCAGACACCCGTCATTCTTTTGGCCAAGTTCAGCACCCAGCACATGAGCTTACTGCTGTTTTATTCCAACTTCAGTTCTTCTGGCAAGGTTGGAGATGCTTCTTTGTCCAGCCCCCTATTTATTTCAGTACTCAGTGTAGACAAGTGGAGATCACTGAAGGTATATTCTTATTTTTTTCTGCAGAATGTATATACTTAAAATCAGTGGACCAAATCCTCAGGAAATGGGTTTGATGTCTTAGTTACCTTTTCCAGGTAACTTAGTTACCTTTTCTTCTTTAGAAGCTACAGATAGAAACTTAATGCTGTTTCAGAATGGCAAGGCAAACCTTCTGTGAACTTACTCAGTGTCTTCAAACTTTACTTAATCTATCTCACGTAGACACGATTATGGCCCCATTGGTACAGGTACAAACTGCATTCCTGAATTCTGAAAGAATGACTTTATGCAATTGCAGGGCTGGAAGAAATGCTTCTAATAACCTTTCAAGTTGAGAGCGGTATTGTATTATTGGAGAACTGAAAATGTAATACTTTTAAAGGACGCAGTGAAAAAATTATGCTGACAAACAGAGGGTTAATAGTCTAGACTCAGTAGTTTGCAAGACTTAATGTTTTCAAGGAAAGGCTCACTAAGAACATAGAGGTAAATGCAAAATGGGATAAAATGCGAGATGGACTTAAAAATAGATGACTCCTGAGTACTTGGGTAACAGCTGATTTTATGGACAAAGGAAATGCAGTGGTTATAATCTATTTAGACTTCATTAAGCATTTGATATAGAACCATACAGGGAATAATTAGTTAGGGATTAGTATAAAGTGAACAAAGAACTGGATAAGGGAAGATGGAATGGCTGATGTTCAAAAGGTGTGTCTATATTAGCAAGCAGTGCAGCACTACTGGAATAAATACGCAAAGTAGTTGGTGCTCAGGAGCCAATATCTACACTGTAGGTGGAGGGTTGCTTCTGACCAGCTCTTGTCTGGTCCCATGGACTGAACTCTGATTAGCATCTGGAGCATAGCAGGGGCACTGCTGGAAAGCATCTCTTGTTCAGCTTCATCTGAAAGGAACACATTTTCCATACTGGGTGCACTACTTCGTAGTGCAAACTGAAGTGTGCAACAGTGATAACAGTCGTTGCAGAGCAGGATGAAGCCACCACAAGGGCACAGCCTCAGTGGCTGGAACAACTGAAGCAGAAGAAAATTGGAGTACAAAATGCAAATTTCAAAATTTGAACTGCATTGCCTATTTTTGATGCTATAGGATGCTAAGGAGTAAGGTTTTAACTGTAGTATTGACGTACACGTGACTGTGCACTGGGGCCATAGCTAGTCTTACTTGTAGCACGGCAGATTCTTGAAACAACAATGTCACATCATCTCCCCAATTCTCCTTTTCTTCTTCACCCATTTACTAAGGACACAAACCATGCCATTACAATGGATGCCAGCAGGTATTTAGCATGAGTCAGTGGTACTACTCACCAACATGAGTAATGGGAAACACCTTCCCTCCATCTCCTGGTCATTATCCTCCTGGTACAGCCCAGTAGGCCATCTGCTTTACTCAAGATGCAAGTGCATCACTGGCTCATATTCACCCTGGCATCTGCTGTAAACCTCAGGTCCTTTTTAGCAGAGCTGCTCCTCAGCCAGGTGCTTCCCAGTCTGTACTGAGACATGGGGAACCCTGCGCTTCTTCCTGAACTTCATTAGCTTTCCGTTGCCCAGCCCTCAAGCTTATCAAGGTCTTTGCCATTTGTTGTCAGCCACTCCGCAATTCAGAACTCAAAGGACAGGTTTCCATTCATGGCAGAGTGCTGCACTATTTTAAGAACTTCAGTGGAAACATAAGTCTAAATACAATAGGTTTGTAACTGGGAGTTTTCTCTTCAGAAGCAAAGAACACCATGAAACACCTTTTTATAATAGTGACTGGTAATACACTGTATTTACCAAGTTTGTAATTTTGTCACACTCACCAAAGGTTGACTCCAGCACCCCTTGCATGGGACCATCTCCATTTACAGGCCAGACGGGCTCCACAAACCTCAGCGGCAAACACCGTTTCCACGCATTTGAAGAATTAGGCCCAGATAGCACTGGAAGTTTTGTCTCATATAGGGGAAGATGAAGATGGATACTGCCACCTCTGCTGTAAGGGCACGTATAGGTGACTGTATTCTGCAGTCCTTAAGAAAACATGTCTCCCGTGCTTCTGCCCAGGGTATTTTAAGGATTTCAGCAGCCACCTAAAGTGTCTGAAGTGCTCCGCCACTTACCAAGCACTGTAAAGGTATCTCCTGAAACCTAACGCTGTTGTTTGAGGCACTATTTACAGGCCTGTAATGTAAACTCTGGTGTATGTACTTAACTTGTAAAAGGTAACGCCTGTCAAAGGAAGAGTACATTATCTCAAGATTGCGAAAACATTCAAATACACGAGTGTTATTTTTTTCCTGACAAAGACATTTCCTTGCCAAAGACATTTCCTTGCCAAAGACATTTTTGTAGACAGTGTTAGAATTTGTACTGTTTGCAACCACTGCAAAATGCAGCTGCTGGCCAAAATTTTCTACATTAAAGGAAGCTATAAAGTGTATGTACTCATAGAAGATCTTCTTTCCTGGTTTTTTGTTGGTTTTTTTTTTCTTACAGTCAGTCTCACAGGGCTGATGGGCAAATATTTAATGCACAGTCTCTACTCCAGAAATGTACAGATATTAATAACACATGAAGGTATTTTAGAACAACTAATTTCCTGTACGTATATAAGAGATTAAAAGGCAAAATCTTGAAACCCTTATTTACTTTACTTCTTTAATGCCTCACTGTATGGCTGACATCTACATGGATAATTTTTCACTTTAAATTTGAGCAATATGTAAAGGTTCAGCCAGCCCCATCTGAGAGTAAAAGGTGTTCCTTACCAAAGCTCCTTTGTGAAGGACCTGTGTTGTGGTTTAACCCCAGCCAGCAACTAAGCACCACGCAGTCACTTGCTCACTCGCTCCTCCTCCTCCACTGGGAAGAGAATCGGAAAAAACCCTAAAACTCGTGGGTTGAGATAAGAATAGTTTAATAATTGAAATATAATAACAATAACTACTGTAATG
Source organism: Haliaeetus leucocephalus (assembly GCF_000737465.1). Taxonomy (NCBI): domain Eukaryota; kingdom Metazoa; phylum Chordata; class Aves; order Accipitriformes; family Accipitridae; genus Haliaeetus; species Haliaeetus leucocephalus. The sequence continues at coordinate 563,819 of NW_010973380.1, read as the reverse complement.
AAAAGGAAGATAACAAAAAGAGAGAGAAATAAAACCCAAGAAAAGACAAGTGATGCACAACGCAATTGCTCACCGCCCACAGACAGATGCCCGAGCAGCGATCCGCCCCTCCCGGCCAACTCCACCCAGTTTATATACTGAGCATGATGTCCTATGGTATGGAATATCCCTTTGGCTAGTTCAGGTCAGCTGTCCTGGCCATGCTCCCTCCCAGGTTCTTGTGCACCTCCTTGCTGGCAGAGCATGGGAAACCGAAAAATCCTCGACTTAGGGTAAGCACTACTTAGCAACAACTAAAACATCAGTGTGTTATCAACAGTATTCTCATACTAAATCCAAAATATAGCACTGTACCAGCTACGAGGAAGAAAACTAACTCTGTCCCAGCCGAAACCAGGACAACCTGTGATTTGGGAAGGAAAGAACCCAGTCTCCTACCTCTCTGAAGCAGGCTGTACAATACCACTTCTCACACACTATCAGTCCCATGTAGCACTGTGACAGGCAAGCAGGCTCTAAGCCTCAGGCACCTTCTTTTTCATTGGCAACATGGATCTAATAAAGAGACGATACTGCCACTAACAAACTCACTTAAATTAGTAGCCAACAAATCCACAGGCTACTCCCCTGATAGAGTGCCTATACTACAAACAGGGACTTCTTCTAAAGATAAGACGGTTGGAGCTGGATTTTCTTGCCTGATGGCTAGTTAAAAGGATGATGTCAGCTCGTACTTCTTGCACACATCCAGCTCTTGAAACCAGCTCTCTGGTGGATATGAAATGTTACTGTAGAGGAAGCTGGGCCACTTTCACGAGGAGTAAGGAGCGGGCTACAACTTCACCCCATGTAAAGTACTACTTACTAGAAGAGGGTAGGGGCAGAAAGTCATCTATTAATTGCAACTCTCCAAAGGCAAGATGGTCACATTGTTCCCGTTTTTACCGGGCTGCCTATCTTCTTTCCTTCCTCCCAGTCATAAGACTCAGCTCTCCAGGTGACAGACAACAGACAGACCAGTAACAAACCAGAGTGTTTTCCTGGTGGGTAATTTCAGCAAAGAGAGACTCCCTCAGTTTTGGTTTTGGTATTTTTTGGTCTTGGGCATTGCCAGCATCACGTGGAGTTAGATGAAACTGCTTCAGATATCTGGCTACCAAAGACCACTCTACGTGAATTTATATATATATATAACTCATGGCAAGGAAATGAAGAAACACTAGTTAATTAGCAGATCAGTTCTCGTACAGCTCTCAGCCATTGCCCTGAATTGTGTATTAACCTGCTGTCATTTACTGAACAGGTCACTCACCTGTTGTTCCAGGCTCCTTCTAAAATGGATGAGAAAGAGAGTGATTTCTACAAAGGCTTCTGAAAGCCCTAACAGTACTTGTCTGAAGCCCACTCTTCTTTTAGAGGTGATGATTACTTATCTGAGCCAGTATCTATCTTTCCTTTCTAGCACAGTTCTGTTGATAAAGAGCTATACAGAGTTCACATCAGTTGTTCTGAGCCAGCTGGTATGGCAAGAACATTTTTGCATCAATTAGAAAGTGCTTTTTTTCTTCGTAAAACGATTGTTCACTCAGGTGAGCTAATTAAAGATGACTAACCATAAACCCCCGGTGGTAAACATGGATCCCTGCTCAGTTTGTAAACGTGAAAGTGGGACAAAAGTTTGTGGAATATGTTAAAAAAAGGCCAAACACTGAGAATCTGTAGATTAAAAGAAAATACCTATTCAGTCAGTGCTGCTGCTAGTTATTGTTTAAAATCTATGAAATATTGAATCAGATTTTTGTATGAAGTGTTTGTATGGTGTTAAAAAGAAGAGAGAAACAGAGACCAAGCACTGTTACTTTAAATTGGTTTTAATATGTCTTTCAGGACAAAATAAACAGGTGTGGATCCAAAATTCATCTGAAAAAATCTGCATAAGGTGTTAAGTATAGTTTGCACATTACTATGGAAATGCTTAATTTTCCTTCCTTTTATAAAGTGCATTATGCCAAAACTGTAAGACCATATATAGCCAAATTAAAAATTAAAAAAGCTTCAAAATTCTATACTGCATGTGTTAGGAAGCATACACCTGACTATGAAGGCCATATTGTAAGGGTAAATGTGAGAAAATACATAAAATACATTAATGTGCATGAGTGAATCAGTAATTGCTACTTTTAGAAAACTATAATCTTTACCACAAATTATGCCATTTTGGTAGACGTTCACCCTTATTCTTCCATCCAGCTATCTAACAGGATGATGCATCAACCAGTTTTAGTCATTATTATTGCATTTGGCTGGGGAGAAAAAAGAAATCAAATTCATCACAGTGATTGTTATTAAAATGAAATTCCAAACAATACAAAATAATACACATGGGAAACAGCCAAAATGAAAGAAAATTTACATAAAAATGTTCTTATTAAGTATTGTGTCACTCAGTAGTTTAAAGAGCTTTTTGATAAAAGCCTGAACTTATTCACATTTAACTCAGTGACAACACATATGAAATTCAATAGGAGTAGAACTTTCATTTAAAAAATCCATGCTATGAAATGAAATCAAATGCATGATATTATTTTTACGGTACCAGTGTAAGTCAGGGGATAATTGCCTATTACATCATGCCCATTGACAACATCACTGGGTTTCTGATGAATCCTTGAATGCAAAGACAGGCAATGTGGATTTAACGGAGACTTAATGGAAAAATTACTTAACGGAAAATAAAAAGATTAGGTGAACAAGAGAAAGTAATCCTGTGAAAATTAAGCTATAAAACCTAATTTTTTCAATATGCCAAATACTTCATTTAGAGCTGATCATTAAATTCAGTTATTCAGTACACGGAGTGGCTTGTTAGTCGTTGTGGACTTTGCCTATAAATCAAACAAAGCTTAAATATAGCGGCAACCTCCTAGCACAAATGCACTGATGAATATGGGGCCAAGAAGAGGAACAGGTCTAGATCATCCAGTAGGCAAATGTCACAAGGTTAAGCCATGGGAAAACAAAACTTAATTACTGTACCTACAAGCATCTTTATGCTTAAATTACGTCATATAAATGAGGCACATTTCACGGTGCTTGTAATAATTAGCACTTACCAAGCACCTTTCCGAAATGGCTTGCAAACATTAAATAAAGTCAGAAATCTCATTGCTCTTTCATTAGAATACCCATAAATACTACAGGGAGAGCTTCTTCATCAATGTCAGAGCAAGGCTGCAGGACCCATGGACCTCCAAAACAGTGTAAAAGAGGTGAGGATGTATGCCTAATTGCCATTTTACAGATTGCAAAAACAGTAGCAGGGAGATTAAACAACTTGTCAAAGATCGACAAAGGAATTATAGCTGAATTAAGGATTCACGGCTTTGGGGTATTTTTTTTTTTTTTCAAGAGATAAAGGGTATTTGCTTGTGGCATAAAGCCACAGTCTGTGATGAACTGGGGTATGAGGAGACTGCACTGCAGCTGGAGGGTGTAAGAATTCTGCCTTACAAGCAGCAATACATCCACAAACAGTTAAATTTAGTGCTTGTTTTGTGCTTGTATCGGTACTTTTGTAATTTTTTCTTGACACAAATGGGTTTGAACTGTTATTTAATATTGAGTGAGAAAAGACAAAGGGGATGAGTATGACACAGAATACTCCAGACAGGTTTTTCTTTTTCCCCATCTCTGATGCAAAGATTCTCATGGGTTTATATCCTTGGAGTTATCATCTCAGAAAAGGGATATTTTCACACACTAGATAATGGCATTACTGGGGTTTTGATGCCATTTCCACAGCCCCTGGGAATGATACAAAAATATTGTTAAGCTTTCTGAGACATCAATAGAAAAGGAACGTTTACTCGGAAAATTCCGCAGTTAGGGAATAACTCCGTTTCTACTGTATTGGTTTTCCTCTACAAGAGGTAGGCCTTTTTTTTGAGAGCTCCTGAAGTATAGCCATTATAAATTAGAAGATCCACAAAGAAATCCAAGTGTTTTCTTAAGATTCTGGGACCTCTCCACAGCTTCTACATGTCCTAAACCTGGCTGCCACATGTCATCCCCTTCTATAAATAGGCATTACATTTTGCTGAGGAAGGTCAAAATGTGTGAGGAGTGTAAATACTGCAGCAGTCATCGTTAAGTCATGCATTGATTTATTCTTGGAAACCTAGAGCTGTGGAAGCAAGTGTGCCTTACAGAGCTGCAAGTCCCAGTTCCTCAACAGATATCTACAGTAAAACTTTGGAAATTACAATCACTGCATGAGCAGGAAAAAAATGTCTCAGGTTCACTGAGAAAACACAGCGTGCTGTCTCGGCTCCGCTCTCCCTGTGTGTTTTGTACCCTGAGGACTCTCTTCCTTCCACCTTCGCTCACTCCTTCCCTACTGCATAAAATAAAGACTGCACATCTGACAGTCTCCACAGGGATTGTCTGCTAGTACACAGGATATTTGAGCTTTCTCCAGTTTGGCCCCTCTACAGATGTTAGTTACTAGAATAGGCTCTGTGACAAAAATACTTTAGATGCTCCCCATTCATTTTAGTGGGCTATTAGAAAATTATTATATAAAAATTAAAGATAATTGTGTTTGCTTTGCTTTGTGCAGTCAAAAACACCTACCTAACTTCACCGTATTTTAGAAACTGAAAATCTATATAATCCAACCAATTTAAGTACATGGTATCTGTCTTATTACTGCCAACCCAAATACATAAACTTTGTAGCATTTGAAGTTGAAGAGCAAATCCAAGCTTCACAATTCTAAAGTTACCCAGTAACTACCGGAAAAGGCTTAATACTGGTTTCAGCAAGAAGAAATAACTCTGTATGGATGTAAAATACTTTTAAATAGTAACATGGCTCAAATTTAAAAAAATATTTTTCCTTATTTTGTCAAGAATATTTTTTTGATTTTTCTTTGATGATGGCCACCAAGGAGATTTTACACTGAATTTACTGAGAACTTAAAGATAAATAAAATGTTACAATACAGAATATATGTTTTCTTTCTATTCAATTCCTAGAAGAACATGTTGGTTTTAAATAGCATCTCCATTTAAAGAGGAAGCAGTAAGGAACAGATGAACGCTAAATTGTGCTTCTCATCACTGAAGTTCTTCATTCGTTTAGAATAGCTGGATCATCGACTCTCTTGATTTTCCAACTCCGACCCATTTAACTAGGGAGGAAAACACATCTATTAGAACAATTACTGAGAGTAAATATTACAATCAATGAATTTGAATAATTTTCACCATTCATCACGCTTCACTACGAACTGGCCAACCTTGTCCTGAAACACAATGCTAGGAAGTTTTACTGTCAAAAAGCACTTTACACCTGCTGCATTACCACACTAGAAGTGCAATATACTGAAGTCTGAAAGCATGAAATAATTATACCATAAACACAAAGCATTGCAGATGGAAGGCCTAACAGAAGGTCGAGTATGTTTGTTGCAGGTTTAACTGTCATTGTCTTGAGTGATAGGATGTCTAGCTAACTCCCTGCAGAGAAGAAGTGAGAGCTCTGCCAGACTGTGAAGTTTTCTTGATGTGGATCAGGGGATAGTGATGCACACATGCTATAATATTGTTAAATACAAGGCTGCAATTAAAAACATCATCCAGTGTGAGTAGCCACCCCAAATAGCATACTACAATTGTTCCACTACAGTTTTTATTGCCCATGACTATAGAACTGACTGTAGGTAGGTCTCCTATAGTCATCAAACCCACCAAGGCACCCTGCCTTCACACCGAGAACCAGAGAAATAAAGTAAGGGAAACTTTATTTACATATCCCGTTGCCCACATCTGTGTTCGTGACCACACACAGACCACCCACTGAGTTTCAGGGTCTGCTATCAGATGCTTCCTAATCCACGAACTTAATACTGGAATTGCCACAGCTGCAACTAGCTTACACTCCCCAGATGTGACCTTTGAGGTGCTTTATGGAAAACAAAAGCACACATGCCAGCTTTCCACGTTTGCTACTGTGGAAATTGCCTTTCAAACTGCACCATTCATGCCACACCTAGCTCTTGGCACCTCTAGAGCTCTAGCAATTAGATTTGAAAAAAAAATGGGATGGCTTGATCATGTTAAGATTCTCATTTTTCCAAAGAGGCAGAATTGGGCTAAACAATCTTGTATCCATGTATGCAATCCATCTCCTTATATGGGTAAGTATGGAAGAGATAAACAAAGAAAAAGAGAAGTCTATATCCAAACAGGGATGCAGCGCAGGAAGTGAAAGGAAGAGATTAATAAAGGGAGGACATTAGACTAACTATGCACTGAAGCATGGTGATGTGAGAGATCCCTGAGTTTTCACTGACAGAAAGCAGTAGTTTGCCAAGAAGAACACACATTTATCTTTCCTCTGGTTAAGTCCTTGTCAGCAGCAGTTTGGAGCTCTCTGCAACACTGCAGACCTGCCCGCAGAACACCACCCTTTGCTGCTTCTTGACAACCTTTACCATCATCAGCCCAGCCACAGGTACCTCCATTGCCTCCTGCCCAAATCAAGCCACGCTCTGGCTAACGAACTGAGCACTTTTACAGAGCTGCTCCTGTCTGCTGTTGCATCCTCATATGTACATCTACAGAAAGATTTACCTGGCACTCCAACATGGTTCTCCACACAGCGAATGTAATTCTGGGCCTTGGGTGGGAGGTCCTCCCATTTTCGTGCACCAGTTGTGTCAGTCTTCCACCCAGGCATTGTTTCATACTCTACTTCCACCTTCTGTAGTATCTCCTGATTAGCTGTGGGAGAACAATTTTTATCACAGTTGATTTTAGCTGCTCCACCTTAAAAGAACACACCTATTGCTCTTGACCAACCAAGTCTTTTGACAACATTTAAAATCTGATAAATAACCCCCCCACCCCCCAGTATTTCTACTGGTTGGTTAATTAATTTATTCTTAATTTAGATTAATTTCTGTTACTTAGGAAGATAACTCTGATTCAAGAGGATCTAGTAATCCAGTTTCCTCTTGTCAAAACCTTAGGATGCACTCTATGTTGTCAGAAGACTACTGAAGTTTTTTTAAGGAAACAAATTATTTGAAGTTTAAAGTAGTTCCACTTTTTGATTCAGATTTGCACAGAATAAAATAGAAGTCCTCCTGTAGACAAGGCACGACTTCCTCAAAAATTTTTACTTTCATGGAACAGGGTTGAATCAGGCTTGCTAAAAACTTAGATGCCTTCAAGCCTTTCCCCACTGGAATTCTCAATGTGCTACTGTCCACAGCCAGAAACTACCATCAGTGGTGGGAAAGCTGGTGGCTGCTGCCAGCCCTCCCTGTGCCTCCAGAATCCCCCATCTCAACAGAACAACCCCCTCATCTTGGCATAGACTGTTACAGGTATCTTGAAAACATCATTAATGTATCAAAATTACATATTATTACATCTTAAAAGTTTTAACATGAAGCATATTCAGGAGGCAATGTATATTTTTATTAACCACAATGTTGTTGCTGTTAATTACAGTTACGTGATGGTAGCCGATAAGCAGCTTTATTCTGCTTGTATCCATCTCATTTTTTCACAGCTTAAGCACTGATTTTATTTTTACTTTACTTCATTAAAGGCTATTGCCAAAGATACACACTGACTTGACTCTTGCTGACTTTCAGACCCCTTGTGTTGTCAATAAAAAAATCTACTGGGACAAGACATAGAGGCCCTAACACAGGATTTTATTTGCTCTGAACTTCTTGTCATCATGCATACAGACGCAAGGTGACTAGAAAATGCTAACATACTGATACAGTAGTCTTTATATTGGTATCACAGTTCTGCAAATTTCTACAGAAGGTCTAGCGAAAAAGAAATCAAGCCTGATTTTAAAAAGCAAACAGTCTTTCCCAACAGGCATGACTTAACAGAAAGAGGAAAATGAACATAGATATTTAACAACATACCTGGAAAATATGGAATTCTTTTTCCACCCAATTTGTAAGCAACACCAATTTTAATCTCATCAAGGACATCAAGAATATCCAGTTTTGTTAATGCCAAACTGTACAGAAAAACATCAGAGTTACACACATGATGAATATCCTCTTTAATACTTTCCACCTGTCTTGTCTTTTTTCTTTCTAGTTTTGTATTCACAAATCCAGCTCAGGCAACCCAGCAAGCAGAAATACACAAATATATTAAACTATAAACATTGTTAATTGAATTCACGCCTCTCAGATGAATACATGACTAAGTTACTACGACACATTTCCAAATGCTTGGCTGCTCATACAGGCGCACAGTGTTCAGTTTAGCACATGAAAATGCAAGCTGACTATGTAAAGCGAGCCTTACTGGACTTGGTTTGGGTATGTATGATGGCATGTCACTTTACATCACCACTAGCAATTGTTTCTGCTACTCCTACTGATTCACAACAACTGTAAGACAGACTTATTTACTAAATTACACTTTTAAAACAGACTTCACAAGCATAATCTAGCTACTAAAATCACGTATACAGTTCAGTAGGAAGGATCCCAGCCTGACTTTCAGTGCCCAGGCTGTGCTACCAGGGTTGTCAGTTTAATGAACCTTTTTCTTCTTGTGAATGAACACACTGGAACACAAAAATGGAACCTCAAAAAGACACTGTAGTATTCACTGATCAGAATAAAACTGCATTTTAAAACCAGTAAAATTCTCTAGAAACAATATGCCAGACCTTGCTGGTAAAAATATGAGAAGCTAATGATTTAGACATACATTTAGGTATGTACATAATAGTCCATGCTATATGTGCTCAGTAAGTATGTGATAAATGCAATGGTTAAATGAAAAGGCCTTTTGGGAAAGAAGCAGCAGGGAGCCAGTTCTTCAACTTTTTTGAAGTTTTTATCTCCCCATGCGTTTTTAACTGTCACAGTTACCAGAAATGACATAGTTTTGTTGATAGAAGCACAGTAATTGTATAGAACTGAAATGGAAGGAAACATAATGCCTTCCTAATACTATTTCCATATAAACTAGAGCTATGTAAGTTAAAGCAAAATATAAATCCAAGTAAAAAAAATATTTGAAAAACCTTCTGATAAATTAATGAACAAAGATCATTGTTCCTTTGTAACATTAGTAGCATAAACAATACTAAGTCTCAGTTTGTAAGATATTAAAATGCCCAAGGTCATGTGTTTGCATATATGAACAAGTTTGCCTGAATGCATGAGTAAGTCTACACTTTACATGAACAAAACTGTAGTGAAACTTTTGCAACTTCTTCTGAAAATACAGATTGGCAATTAGTATAAATTAATGGCTTGTGATAGTTACTAGCATTTTAGCATTAGACATAAGCTAGCTTGATGGTATTATGGTCTTGAACAGTTTCTTTAGACAGTCACTTTTCCTTTAAAATGTCAATTTAGTATATATTTTTCATTATAAAATAATTTATCAACCAAGTAAGTTGCTCAGTCCCAAAGAAAATAAAACTCAGCCCATTAAAAGCAGAATTTATAAAATAATAATAGACCACATCTTTGTAAATAAATGAACCTGTAGGGACTGGAATGAAAGCTGTGCCAGTTGCTGTGCACTTTGTGTCATCCCACTTAATTCACTTAAAGAGGCAGTGGTTCCAAATGATGCAGAATTGGTGCTACAAGTATGATTCACTAGAGCCAACCAAAGCTCAAAGCCAGCAGGTTTTAGATTGCGACGTAAGTCAGTATGAAAGCACTGCACCAAGAACTCTAGAGCAAACTCTTAAAAAACTGATACATTGGTCCAATCTACATTTGCCATCTGATGTAAGCAAAGTGAAAATATGTATGAAAAAAAATCACTGCTATGATGTTGTAAAATCACTTGATTTGGAAAAAAAAGTCAAAGGAATTAGATTATTATTAGCATTAAGACAATTCTCAGTTGCCCAGTGTGAATTATTTTATTGCTTAAAATGTAACACTTTACTGGACTTATATTAATGTTACCTACATATTTATTCTGCGAAGCACAAAATTATCACTTCCAAATGTAGCGCAAAATCTGTGATGCTTACGCAGTGAATCCGTTGATCATATGAGCATATTTCAAAATGACAAGATCTAACCAGCCACAACGTCTCTTTCTGCCTGTAGTTACTCCCCATTCATGGCCGCGGGACTGTAAAAGATCTCCAATTTCCTAAAAGAAGACAGAAAAGAATGGTCATGGTATTTCACTGAAAAATAGCAGGAAAACAAATATAAACAAATATAGACGAATAGCAAAAAAAATACAGTTGTTCAATTCCAAGGTCTTTTTGTAGGAAAAAAAGAAAAAAATAATTAAGTTTTATTAGGAGGGGACTAAGGCAGAGAATAAAGCCCCTCATATGTACAGGATTTTTGTATTTCAATCACTAGTATTTCCAAAATACTTATTTAATATGACTATTTCATGTTCCAAGGAGACACTTTTCTTCCTTCTTCATCTGATAGGAAGATTTCCTTGACAATTCAGCCCTGGTTTTAATTTTGTTTGTGTTTACTTTCTTCACCTGGTCTTTTGGCATCTATTGTTTTGGGGGGCCAAGACTGTAAATGCCTGGGACAAAATCAATGCTTGTACAATGTCGAGGTCAACAGACTCCTTGACCATGCCTAGGGCTCCTAGGTTCTACCACAGATTGAGACTGCCAAGTGTTCCCTTCAGGCAGGCAGCATTTATAATGCATTAAAAATGAAGAAGAAACAAACTTTACGCTCATGATCCATATAACTAAAGGATATCACCAATTCATTTGAGCCATTAGAAAAAGGATTTTAGTGACTAAATCCTTAAATTAGACCTGGATCACTGACCTAGAGATTGCTGTGTGCATAGCTCATAATCAATACCCTGAGCTTTCTAGTTTCTTGATAATGAAAATACAACAGACAGTTTAAAAGAATCAAAATCTCTCCCCTTCTTTTTATTGATCAATTTGTGCATGACTGGCTGATGCGCACACCACATGTATTCTGTCAATCACACAGAACACAGGCTGTTAAGCACAGAAGTTGTATCTTGTAATTTAAGTTTTCCTGTGATGCACTGACAGTTCCAGCCTACAACAAACTCTCGCCACTGAAACGCACCTTATGTTTTTACATAAAATGATGAAATCTATTTTCACATCATTCTTTACAACAGAAGTGTGGTCACCATGATATAACATCATCACACTTGTGTTTCTCTCCTCTGAAGAAAAATACCTTAAGTTTATAATGTACTTCTCTCTTCATGAGTGCAATTGCTTGGCATTATTATTAAGGTGCTTATTTATCATTTGTATACCCTTACCCCATTCCATTGACCTTGTTTTTTGGCAACTGTATATATTGCATTTTGTAACATTAAACCTACATTAATCTGCTCAGTGGGGAAGGCTCCAATTCCCACCCGAGTAGTATACGCCTTCACCACACCATACACATCACCGACATGCTGGGGAGGAACACCAAGTCCAGTGCATACACCACCTACGGTGCAGTTCGATGAAGTCACGAAAGGATAGGTGCCTGTCAGAAAAACAACAGCACAACCCTGTTTCAGCAATGATAAGAAACAAAGACTGATTTTCCTTTATGAGTTGAAAGGAGATTTTCACCTGTATATTTGGCTTTAAAGCTCAACTGAAACAGCAGCCAAAGAGCAGGGCAAATTCTTCTTACTACATATCCCCATTTTGTTTTTAAGAGAACAAATTAAGCTGCTCTTCCCCAAACTGCTTCCTCCTGTAGTGAATAATATGTATTTAGATTGCTAAAGCTACACAGAAACCCCTCAAAATGAAGGATTTTTTCCACTCAAATAGCTGACTCACCCTGGCAATGTGTATAAGCACATTATTAGTGAGCAAGAAGTTCAGACAGACAAATAAGAAAATATCCTACTTTCTTATACTTAAGGAGGTATCAAGTATGTGCTATCTGTTCCAATGCGTAAGCTTTTCTGCATTCATCCTTTGAAACTTTCACTGAGAATTGCCCACAAGGGAGAAATTTAAAAGCATCTCAATACTACTTCCATTAGGCACTGGATCTATTCTAGGATGCTGCTGCTGTGTAAATGTTTTTTCACTGCCCTGTGTATCACAGAAAGTATTTCCGCTACATCCACGGAGAGCCTGGTGTAAAGGTCACGGTCTGACATTGCCAGTCCTCTACACAAGTAGCTCTGAGTATCTCCACCAACTTTTCTAAGTTTTAATCTACACTGTGACTCTGGATTGGACAATCTCTTCAGTTCTTCATTTCATCTTCATGGAGACCTAAGTGGTTTAATTAACCTTTGGTAAGAGGGCAGAGCAGAGAGCAACTGAGGAGGCTAGACTTACAGGTTATCCGTACCAGTTTAATCCTCCCTCCACTGCAGAGGAATTACCTCAGCAGCACTGTAATGGGTGCCTGGAATGTATGGCAATGTGCACACACATTTAGAAGTAATAAAGACAAGAATATCTGCAGTGAAACTGCAACTCCACTGGAATAAACTTCAGTAAAAATCAATATTTAAACCCTAAGCACTTAATCCTGTTAATGATACAATCTCCGGCTTACTGTGCTTTACTTTTGGGAGATCTGTTCCTATTAAAGGAAAGACTATTTTGTTTCTCTATTTTTCTGAGGTTTGCAAAGCTGATATAAACACAAATCAAAATAAAAGTAATCTCTTAGGAGTTAAATTGAGTTTAAAATTTAACTTACCAAAGTCAATATCAAGTAATGCTGCATTGGCTCCTTCAACAAGGATCTTCTTTGGGGAGCCATGAAGAGCTTCATACATAAAATACACACCATCTCGAACCATGGGCCTTATTTTTTCAGCATATCCCTGCAAATTTGAGTAGAAATGTCAGCTTCCCCAGACAATAGCTGGAAGTAGGGAACACTGTGCTCACTTTTGAAACACGAAACATACAGATAACCCTAACACGCCAGCCTCAATAGCTGTGTTTTACCTGAAAAATACAACCATTAGCTTATATTCTATTGAAAACAAAATCAATGATTGATTCACATAAGAAAACATGACTTGTTATGGCATTAGAATGCCACAATTTCTGTACCATTTCTATTCACAGAGATGTTGTATACCTACCTCATTTTGTTGATAGTCTCTCTATAGTGTGTCTATAGTCTAGACACACTGAGAGTGGGACTTAGAAATAGCGCAAGCTCCGAAAGAAAAAAAAAAATCACTACCCATGAACATTAAAAAATATCTTTAAAGGTAGCGTGTCAGCTCTGAACAAGTACCAGACAAAACTTGGGAAAGGTAAGATATTTTTTTAGCATCCTCTTTTCTTACATATTCATCGAAGAACATGTTTTACCAGCAGCTCTTCTGAATTTATTTATGAAAAGCCATTTTTCTTGTAATACCAGCATCTTGAAACACAGCTTCCACAAACAATTCTTCAGTAAGCATGGAAGTCTCTCAGACAGACTAGATCAGTTATGGCTGGAGACTGCTAACTGCAAGTGTCACCCTGTGTCCTCTTGGCTACTTTAATACAACAGCTATTTTATGTCAAAAATGTTATAGGAGAATTAAATCGTCCACAAAATTTATTTTAATGCCCACAAGAAGAGAACATTCTATTAAGAAGCATAGCTACTGCTTATTGAAAGGTTTTATAATAATGAAGATATGCATTTTTCATTTAAATTAATTAATTAGTTTAATAAGTAGTAGTTCTGGTACACTTCATTTTTACTTTTTAAATTAAATATTACTGTTTTCTTCTATACTTTCCCTGAAACTGAACAAAAAGTACAACTGTTAAATCCTTACCTTTAGCTTTTTCAATTGTCCTTCTACATCTATTTCCAATGTGGGAAACATTGACTTGTATTGTTGTGCCAGATTTTTAAATCTGTAAAATATTGAAATCGTATCTATGAAGAACATACTTAATGTTGATAGAACCTTTGACAAGAACTCAGTTTATGTTATACACAGTATATACTGCGAGCTACAGGGAGAAAATACCCAGAACTTTGATACCTCAACCAGTGCATTTCCCAATGTACAAAATTACATTTTAAATTATGAGAAACTCTGTGAGGTGCAGGAAATATACACACACATTCTTTTCAGTTTTCTTCTCCTTCTAGACAATTTATATACACAATTCAGACACATATTTAAAAACGTCTCCTTAAAAGCAAATCTATCAGCCAAAATGTATCGCTCTTTAACATAATATTTAGAAATGGAAATAGCTGTACCTGGAAGAAAATTCATCAAAGTCAGAAAGGAGGTCACAAATTCGAAGGCCTGTTCGTGCAGCTTTGGAAGAATATGTTGGTCCAATCCCCTTCTTTGTTGTGCCAATACTAATAAAAATAAACCCCCCAAACATGTATAAATATATGCAAAAATATGCTTTATGCTAAGTAATTTTATTAAAGCTCTTCAATACACCATATACTGGGCAGGAGGTCTGAGACATAAAAAAATTACTAAAGTTCTATAATAGTAAATATATAGCAACTTTCATGGTTCAGTGGATTTGCATAAGTATTGGTAATATTCATGGTGTGCAGTAAAGCATTAAGCCTTGGGTCTGGCTGACACAAGCTTAGTTGAAACAATGTGCATATATACATATATTATACAGTAATAATGGTTACTATACTATCCTGTGGTACTACTACATCCCTTACCATAAACAATAGGAAACAAATGTCATTTTCACATTTTCACAGTTGCAGCACTGTCTATAGTTGTAAACAACAACCAGTTCTGTGAGTGATCAAACTGGTTTCCTATGGCTTTGGCATTATTCATACCACCTCTCTCCCTATGAACTGTTGCAGTCTTTACCCTGATGAGGATAAAAATGAAACTGTTTCCCTACCTGCATGCCTATTTTCATATGCATTTTAGAAATTTTGAGATCTCTATTTGTATGTTAAGTTTGGCTGAAATTGTCCAATGGGATCAAAAACTAATAGACTAACAGAGAGAAAAATACAGTGTGTTCACATAAACCTTTGTTCTTTCAGAAGCCAAAATAACGAGGTATGAATAGTTACATACTGTGCTAAAGTCCAAGATTAAAATTAAAATAGAAACTAATATCTCCATGAAGTAGAAGTGAATACGCAATAAACTATTACAAGTGTGGAACCTAATTGCGCCAACACTTCAGACCTGATTCAAAAGAGCATCACTAATCTGATATTAAACTGGATTGGAAGCATCATTTTAATGGAAATGAGCTTGGGGGATTTGGTAGGTATTTCAAAATGTCTCTGTATGTTGCAGAGAACTGGAAAACAGAAATAGGTACGAATTCATACCCTGCCTGTTCAGTAATACCTCAAAGTTTGTTCACTAACATAAGTAGGAGCAGAACGGAGTCACAGAACTAGTAACACCAGCAAAGCTCATTAGAGATACATTGCATTTCTGTTTTCCAAAATTACACCAATTTTTCAAATTTGCATAATTATTAATGAAATGAAGGTGCTGAAAATACTTACTTTTTTCCTTCTTGTGCTTGACGTTGCACTTCCTGGAGCCCATCTACGGCCTGGTGAAAGTCAAACACTGCAATGGAAAAACAAATGGACATAGTGCGAGACTAAAGGAGAAAAACATTCTTTAAATCAGAGACATCTATAATTTCAAGACAAAGTTCCTTTGTTATAATTGATAGTGCACAGGCCTCCTCATGTGAAAACAGAGCGAGTATTCCTTAAACATTGTGAAAACATGTAAAACATCACTCTTTAGTGGATACAAATACCATTATTATGCTTCAGATACACAACATACAAAGAAGCTGTACTAGATCAAATACATGACTGCTCTGTGGAGTAATAAGGTAGTTTAGTACCACGAGCTAAGCAGTCATTTTGATTTTTTTCCCCCTTCAATCATCACTTACCTATATGTGCTCTATCTGATATAATCAGTCTTTTCTCCCAGTCTTTTAAACCTGTCAGAAGATATAAAGGAAAGTAGGATTTCAGTTGTGCTGATTGGTCAAACTTTGAGATTTGCTTTTAGTTTTTCTATGTCTTTCTTCTAGTTTATATAGCTTCTTGTTAAGAAGACTGTAGACAAAATGGGTAAACCATAAGTGAATATCAAATAACAGCAATATTTTTGTTAATAAACTTTTCTCATTTTTTACTTTTTCAGCTTTCTCATTTTGATACGGACAAAGATACTCACCACTTCTTCCTAGCCCAGAATGCTGTGGCTTACACACACTTCTTATTTTAAGGAAAGATTCTTGTTTAACTCACTCTACGATAAATCACTTGAACTCCATTTGTGCCTCAGAAAATAAAGAATTTATATATATAGAATCATAAAAGAATTTAAGAAGTAAGGGACCTTAGAAGGTCATCTGGTCCAAAGCCTCGCTGAGAGCAGAGCCAACTGAGTTTATACTCGGGCACAGAAATGAGGACACAGAAACTCTGGATTAAATCATCTCAGTTTGAGGTCAAAGGCAGCTTTGCCACACACCTTAGGATTTTATTTTCTGTCTAATGTGGCATCTTATGCCATAAAACTCCCTGAAAACCCAGGAAAAGTTTGCTTTCAAAAATCTGTCTGAAAACTACAACACAATTCAACATTTTAAATACTGTCTTCCTCATTATTTAAAATCCAGAATGTTATTGCACTGAATATTTATGGTCAGAAACAAAGGCTTAAAAAACCCTTCAACGTGGCTGCCAATATAAGGAAAAGTTAAAAATTATTCAATACAAACCTTTCTTTTCATTCTTTTCAGCTTCTTCAAACAGGCCTGGTAAATGTATAACCACTCCATTACCTTCGGGAACATAAATGATTTATTTTAAAGCAAGAAATAAAATACACCTTCTTAGGATGTAAGGCATGCAAACACTTGCTGTCTGAAATTTTATTTCAAAAGTAAGACTAATCTTCTCACACTTCTCACAAAGTAATCTCGAGAACTTTTTGGATAAATCCTCATTTTGGGTAAGCAGCTACAAGCCTGCTAAAATCAGAAAAACAAAGAGCTTGCTTGTTTTAGATGTGAATGCCGGGCCTGCTCTGAAGCCAGCTGAGGTAAGCGGATTCTTGTCTTTGTTTGTGGTGGACTTTGTACCACGACTTCAGCCTCGATTGTTCACTGGTAAAAGCTCAAAGAAGTCCATGGCCTTACAACACTGACAAGCCTGTGTGACAATATTTAAATTTTCTTCAATATTCACGTATTTGTTTTAAACTCAGTTCAAACTAGTGCTGAAATACATTAGCAATGCCTTCTCCCTGCTTTTGAGCTACAATATGGAATCCACAAGCAATACAGAGCATTACTGACGAGGCGTGGAGGATTAGTGATGTAGTGGGCTGGAAACAGCTGCTGCTTCCTTCTTGAGAACATCAGAAATGCATGCAAGAGCCTGTCTGAGCCTAGTTTTAGGATAACTTAAGTTATAGTCTTTACTAACTGGCAAGGGAGTAAATCGGAAAGCAAAACGATACACTGTATTTTGCAGAGAGAAAAAAAATGTTTCATGTATTTCAATCATCCATTTGGAAATTATCAAATGAAACAAAACTGAAACTCCATGACTCACTAAAACTTACACTCATGTCTTGCACATTCTGTATACATCTTTTCTGTCAGAAAGAATCATCATTTTGGACAAGTAAAAGTCTTAAATTTGCCTGTCACTTAAATATGAGTTTAACGTCCAGTAAGCAATGCAAACTTTTTAGTGATGCCATCTACTTCGAATATCTCTACAGTGAAATATAACATCACCTTAAACAGCTGGTAATGTGAACTAAAAGGAGACTGGATGGTAACCTTCCAAGCGGAGCCCTGTATCTTAGGGTTTATTTCTGGAAAGTCAATAAAGACATGCCAGAGATAAATTATATTATTTATTTAGCCTAAGTGCCAGGTTTTGTGTCCTCAAAGAACAGCATATATATATTTCTGAAAGTATAAAAGGAGTGTACAAGTAGAGGGTGGGATCCAAACTTGTACCATAAAGCATAAGAAAGAGCAATGTGATAGAAAGAGGGGGTTCTTACTTACAGTTTTCTAGTAGCAGAAACTAAACTGACACTGAAAGCAGAATAACTCTTCATGTTAAAGCAACAGTGAAATAAAAGTCAAACAGCTGAAGCTAAAGCAAATCTGACTGTCACCTATATATTCTTCTTTGCTTGCTACTATAAAATATGGCTGCAGCTACACATCATGTAACGTTATTTTATTTAATAAGTTCCAAAATTGTCTTACCAATGAAAGAAATTGCCTTTGGATTAATGATGCCACTAGGAAATAGGTGAAAATCATATTCTTTCCCATCAACAACCACAGTATGGCCTGCGTTATTCCCACCCTGCAACAGAAAGAAACACCTGAAGATTAATGGTCTCATACCACCACTCTAAACTCTTAGCAGATGATTTGACATGATCATCTTTTTTTCTTTATACATTCATGTCTTAGGTCACTAATTTCTCCACCTTATGGTTTCTTCAGACACTGTAGTATTGTAAAAAGAGCTCAGACAGGACAATTACGGGGCTGACGGATTTCAGTAGGACCGTGTAGAATTACAAAGCAGAACGATACCACGGGGTCAAGCCAGGACTGGGGCAGAGCAATGCGGGAGCGGCGGCAGAAGCTAGAAGAGAACTGAAGCTTTCGGGGAACAAAACGGGATTGAACTACCACCCACAGAGTCCTGTCTCTGACCTGCCTACACAAGCCCATCCTTTTTGGGCATCTTCTGTGCATGGTCATTTCTTTTGAATGGAAGCTCTTCCTGCCTGCCCACCCACAAACAGCTACTGCTTCTCTAGGGGTCCAAGACAGAAGGCATATATAAAGTTGGGAGCACGTATAGTCTTTGCAACTCCACAGAATCTCCCTGTCAAGGGACGATCTTCCTAGTTACCACCACCACCACCACATTGTGGAGCAATTCATACCTTACACAACCATCTACCAGACCTGAGAATGGGAGATGGTGTTCTCCTCAAGAAACTGATTTTTCACGAACGGCTTCAAAAGAGAACGATGAGACAACACACAAACTTGGGAAGAGGCGAGTAAATGAAGGTCATGAGTTGACTTGAACCAAAAGAGTTTTAAAAATTAAAGGCCCAGTTTTCTCCACAAGCTTAATGTTTGTTGCTGTTCTGTCATGATGTAACTTTTTCTTCTATTGATAAGGTTGGGAAATCTGACTGCTTGTCTGCTCTGGTGCTACAGGCCTTCCAATTTCCAAAATGATTACAGATCTTCGTGGATTTGATATGAGGTCTGAATGATGTAGAAGTGTCTAGAATGAGGGCATCTACTGGAAAGGAGAACTGAGACTGTCACCAGTAATTTGCAAATAACAAAGAGTGTCGGCTGAATGAGTGGAGTTGTTACATGAAAACTTTGAGAAAGAACAGTCACTTACAAAAATTAATAATATAACACGTGTTCTTCCAGAGTTTTATTTACTCTTCATTTACTCATTTGCCTATTTGATTGCATGTAATATACAGGAAAATGGCAACTGACATTTCTTTCAAAATATGGATATATGCTGAAACCCAACATTAAGAAAGTAAAAGCTACAGGTTATAAAAAAAAAATCAAGTTTTTTTTAAGCAGTGGTATGGAGGAAAATATTAAGAAATATGCTTTTAAATATGACAAAAGTAATTCTTGTGTTTTGGAAGATCTGAGCTCAACAATGAAATGTAAAGAGATAACCTGTTAAGGGAGAGCTGAGTAGGAATTGTAACACAGAAACTGGTGCACACAAATATTTAATTTGATTTGGCAAACTGCTGGGTAGCTCATCCTTGGGCTGGAAAGGACTCCCAAGCATCTTGCTAATGCAGTTATAACTTGTCCGGAGAATCCTGAAGAAAGCAGGGCCATCCTGGGTATTCAACTTGCCTCCCAGATATAAGAAGCCAGTTGTAGGAACCTGGATCTAGTTAAAGGTACTGAACTATCTAACAGGCTAATAAATCATGTAAGAGACTCCTTTACATGATATTTAAGAGGTCTGAGACTGGATGGATTGCACTGGTTGAAACACTAGTTTATTTTATTATAGCAGTATCAGGCTTGAGAAAAAGGCTAGTAACTTCTGAGACAATCAGCTTTCCTCTTCTGCTTGCCTACAGACGATGACAAAATGGAAACTTTAAAAGAATGAACTCCATCATTTAACACCGGTTTAATCTCTACTACAAACAACTTTCACGTTTCCTGAGAAAATGGGGAACCAGGTTCCTTCAAAAGTATTTGTTATCACTAATACTATAGTTATATTCTGCTTTTCTTAATCAACATGAACAAATGAAATCAAGCTTGAGGACTCACAATCTGAGATAACAGCACTCCTAAATTATAGTCAGAAGTGTTTTCTTGTATCCTAAAAGTCTAGAAGGTGGGATATACCAGTATGAGAATGTTTATGAAAGGTAGTTTATGCTTTGGGAAATTTTCCTGAACAAGTGATACCCAGACAAATGCTCTCTTTCTTTAGCAAATGCTTGAAAAGGGACATTAATCAATCAGCTGTGAAAGCTGGCATACATAAAAAAAATGCTGAAGTACAGAAACATCAGCAGATACGATACAACCTTTAATTGCCAAAATCTCTGAATCCATTTTCAGTTCCTCTGGACAGACAATATAAATCAAGAATTCAGTGACAGACCTTATAAAACAGCACTTCCATAATTTAAAGCTAGTGCTGACAGCTCTGGAACTGGTTTTGTGCATTGCTCATGTTGGTCTGCATTTCCTAAACAAGTGTATTCTGAGTATATTTTTACAGCTCAATTAATTAAATTTTTACAATTATAATTAAAGTGGTAGCAGAACACTGAATTGCCCAGCAGACATGACCAAACTTGCAAAACATACTGCTGGTCTGATGAGACACTTTGTTTATTTTCTGGTCATCTCAGTAATTTCTCACATTCAGTTTCATAGATATTCTAACAGCATATTGGCAGTCTAATAGCTCAGATATTAAAGATACCTAGTCCTTTTCTAATTTACTTGAGTTCTGAAAGTCAATATAGGGTCTATATGAGCCACTTCTTTTTCTAATGAAGTGTAAGGGGAACCTAAAATCTTGTATGGGCTTAATCTGAAGATAACATGATTGAAAGTGCAGAGAACTACCCGCTACACTGCAACCACATAAGCTCCCTTCTTTTCCTCAAATGGTATTTCATTAAAGCGGTGTCAACACTAACACACCTAGTGACAGTATTCTCTGGGCCCTCAGGATGCTTCCACTTGGACCAAGAGACCTCTGGTGTCTCTGCTTGGCCCTTGCTTCAAGTGCAGCTCTGCATAATGAGCTTCCATTTAATATCCAGACCCAGCTCACAGAATCTCTGCTGTGCACCACTGATCTCACCTGAATTTTATTTGCCTTTCATCTGTAGAGTTGGTATCTGCCACCTTTTGTGCTTCTTCAAAAACTTCTCTAACAAAGGGAATGGTAAGGCAACAACTTCTGACAGATTAACCAGCAGTGCCACGCTGGCATTATCTGCATTGCAAAATGATGGTACAACCAGAAATAACAATTAGCATTTACTTCCAAAATCTGGGAAGCCTGGGCACTCCCATTAAACTAGTCTGGTGTGGGAAGTTCTGTTCCCAGGAAGGAACCACTAGGGCAGCTGCTGAAGCTCCAAAAGGCTAAGAGCGCAACCGGGATGACAGCAGCATCTTGAACATTAGCATCCACTTCAACCTAAAACCTTCCTTACTGCTCCTGCAGTGATTCCAACATGTTCAGTAGCACTTGCGTCCCTCCTGTTAAGCCACTTTAATCTCTAGTGACTCTATTAAAACTGCAACAAATGCAGGAAACCTACCAGGTGCAGGTGATGGGAGCATCAATTACAGCAAACTGCAGGAATGAAGTGGCATTTGAGAACTAGAAAGTATTAAGCATGCCAAAGACAACAGGATAGGTATCTTACTATAGTAATAAAGAGACCTTAGTATCATTTAGGAAGCTCATCTTCAGAGAGCACACAAAAATCCTTCCTTTGAGGCACTGCCTAGGTACAGCAATACTTTCTGACTGTGCACCCATAACTGTTGTTCTTCATATCAGCTATATTAAAGTTTCAGAGCAGATAAATGCTTGTTTCTAACAGTATTTGGTAGGTGTTAAAGTTCTTCACATTTAAATCAGGCACCTAAGACAAAATAACTTTCACTGAAGTCATTCATAGCCTGCAGTGGAAAATTAGTATTCAGCCTTTTGAAAATACCTACACTGCTTAACATATCAGTTTTTATTAACTTCAAGAGTGCTAGAAGTTGAGGCTCTAGTAACAGCATTAAATATGTATAATTTCAATATATTTTGCCTAAGGAATGCTCTATTACCTTGTGGTGCTGCAAGCTATGCCTCCTTTCTTCTAAAATCCAGCAGACCACCAGCCATGTGGTTTAAATTCAACCACCTAAAATGCCTGTCATTCCAGGTTGGAAAACAGACTTTAAGTTAATAGAAAGAGCTGCAACATGTTGTTTTAAAGAGTTGAACAACAGGAAACATATCAGGCATTATTTTCAGAGGACACTAATCCTATATGTTGAGGTTGGGGGGGTGGGGGTTGAGTTAATTATTTTTGAAGAATGTTTAAGTTGGACTCAGATAAAAATTGGATTTTTTTCTGGAATATTTTAGTCTATATTTTCAGACTTCTAATAATCAAAGTGTAAAGTTACATATTGTCCCAGTACCAGAATGAGCTAGAGGAACTTAAGCTACCTCATAAAATATCCTAATGTTTTTTTCAGCACATTAGTTTATCTAAAAAGATGCATTTCCAAGCTTTTTATGTGCTGATCTGCTTGTGATACTGGATTCTTGCACTGAAGTGACGTACTTTGATTACTATTCCATAGTATGTGAACAGAAGAACTGCATCAATACACTAAATTGAGAAGCTATTACATCTTACTAGCGTTAACAACTGTATGCTGGTATAAACACTATCTTTTAGGGAATTAATAATTATTATGAACAGGTTGGCAGAGGAGAACACATAGTCTTTACCTTTTTAGAACTTACAAAAAAGATGAAGAAACAAATCCACCTTCCAAAGTGCTCAGCCATTTAAAGGTTGGTGGTTTGTTTTGTATTGTTTTTAAAATAATCTCTTTATTCTCTGCAGTCGAAACATCCCAAGCTAGAAACAGAATTTCTATTCAGAGCAGCAGTGAGGCTGTTCAGTACCTGCAGCAGGAACTCCTTCCTCCCAGCTAGCCTTATGATACATGTTTGAATAGGAATGAAATGTGTCCTGATGCTCAGATGTGTTTCTGCCTGCTCTTGCCAGCCAGGTTGTGTGCAGGAGACTGCATTCTGCATATGTGGGAGGAGTGTTTCCAGATGGTCTGCTGGTTTCCACGGGTTAGCACATCTTTCAATAGCTCAGTGCTCCCCACAATGCCTAAACGTAACTTGATCAAGTAGATTGATATGAGAAATCATTAGAGCACATATAAAATGCCTTAAAACTTGATGATAGTTTCAAACTGTAACTAGAGGATGAACACAAAACAGGTATGCTTCTGAGGGGTCCCACAGTGATCTGTCCTCACCCTCTTCCAGTTAGCAACATTAATCAATGCAATGGGGAAAAACCAGAAACTTGTTATTGAAGATCTGCAGCCGACAAAACTATCATTTGAGAGGTTTAACAGCAGTACGCAGCAGTCTGAGCTCCTTAGCCAACTGGTGTATGCAGTGAATCTACAAAATGTCATGACTAGGTTTAGAATAAATTAATTAGAATCAAAAAGGTAGGCCAAACTTTGGATGGGAGATATCTGTGCTAGGAAGCATGTGGAGGTGTCTGAACAGTTTCAGTATTGGCCGATATGCCTAAAGTGAACCTTGCATATATAAATGGGAATATCAAGTAGGAGTAGAGAGATTGTATTACCTCCCCTTTTGGCAGTGGTGCAACTGCTTCTAGAATACTGTGTCCTTGGTGCTCGGACACAATTACAAGATGATCTCCTCTGGCATTATAATCTATGAATCGGAATACCAACTACAAACCAGCAGTTTTGGAAGTCTGCATTTGAAAACAAATGCTGATTCCTGTCTATCTCTTTTCATAGTAAGTGTCCCAGCTCTACTAATTCCATCCATTGATGAAGCAAAATATTGTCTGAAATTCAACGGCATCTGCAGGCCAAATACCTCTCATCATACTGTGAAACAGACTACAAAATACTTCAGTTTTCTTATCTGGATTCAGTAATTTTCTTCCATTTATAGGATTTCATATGTGATTCTGAATAAACAAGAAGGAGCACTGTTACATAAATTGTTTCTTCTTCCTCTTTAAAATTTAATTAACGATGGCTATTTCTAACTTACATTAGCAACTGCCTGGAACTAACCTGAATAAATGTAGCTAATAAGTGTTACCAGCATAACTGGCTTTGACATGAACTTTATAATTATATAAATCCATCGCCTTTCACGGTATTTCTCGTGATTTACACCATTGTGAATGAGTTTAGATCATCATTGGTTTAAAACAAAAATATCCAACACACAGACAAATGCAATGCATTAAGTACTTTGAACACTCAATCCCTTAGACACAATGTCACAAAATCACCTGTGTGTGAAAACTTTTGTCAGGTAACTGAAAGTGCTGTACATTCCGGTTGGGAGGTTGCTGCTCATTATAATTTCCTTTACTGGAAGTTTTTTCTTGCTAATTTTTCCAGTTAAACTATCACCTGATAGCACCCAACTCACTCCAACTCAGTTCCAAGAAGTGGGTCATAAGTTGTTTGGTTTTTTTTTTCAAACCCAAGCCATTTGAAAGAGCTGGGTTAGGGAATAATCAGAAGTATACTTAGACCAGAAGAGCTGAGGGAGCAGTGATTTTTAAAGCTACGGTAGTGACAAAGGGCTGGAGTGAGTTCCAAGTATTTATCTCCTGACATCAGTTTGCATCAAATCTAGTTTGCCTTGCTCTTCTTCCCAAAGAATATATTTGCAATAATGGTTTCAAGTATGAACAACTCTGCACAGAACTGCTATGTCTGATTCCTGCATCTGTTCAAGTGTGCTCCTGCTGTGTCCATTCTCACTGTCTCATAGAAGGAACAAAATCCACAGGATCCCACCTTCCCAAAGTAGTGATCTCTTCAAAAACTCCTGAATTCCCACGGAAGGAGACCTTCTAAAGCCTAAAGAGATAATTAGTACGATTATAAACACAAACACTCTTGAGAAGAACTGAGCGAAACTTTTGACCTTTTAAAGAAACATATAAAATTATTTCTAGCACAAGTATCAAAAACTGAAGCTTGTATCATATTTTGCACTAATGTAGTATTTTTCCTTTACTACAAATGAAAAATGACCCTAACTTATATGGATACCTTGGTCTTCCTAAGTACCTGAAAAATGCAACTGGAAAAGCCAGGTCTAATCCAACTCAGGTTTTAAACAGCAGTCATTGTAGGCAAACTCGATACTCTTAAACTGTAGTTATTTTCTCTCAAATTGGATTTAATGTTTTGTCAAACCACATAAAAACAATATACTACAACAGACCACTACAACAAAACACACATTTAACTCCAGCAGAAGATGTAAAAAAAGTAATGAATTCAAGGTATATTGATAGAAAATGCTAAAGTGGAAAAAGCATTCTGACTAATGTTAGCAGAATCCCAAAACAAAGGAAATCAAACATGAAAAACCTAGACATGTCTGCTCATCTTTAGTCCTCTCTTCTGAAGAGGTGTAGTCACGTCCCTGTGGGAAGTAATATGATCCAAGGATATGAACATAACTTTTCTTATATCTGTAAACCAGTTAACAACAGCTAGTGAGTTACAACAGGAATGAAATAGAACAGATGTCATTTCAGCTTAATTTTCAGCTGCTTTCTTTTGATGCTTGTAGAGGATAATAAATTCATCAAGCTTTATAAAGGGGATTGAAAATTAAGCTTGCTTTCTTATGGAGATTTGGAAACTTTAAACCTGACCTTCTCATACAGTATTTATAATCCTGGTGGTCCTGACATGATCTCGCTGATGCCCAAAGGAGAGGCTAGTTTAAAATAGCAATGTCACCATGTTGTTCTAAAGCCTAAAATGATATAGTGTAGCATGTAAGTATGTATAACCAAAATGAAAAATAAAATTTGGATAAAATACCTTATAAGTGACAGATTGCTACAAAAAAAAAATCCAATTTTGAAAGAGTGGAATTCTTTATTGTAGCTAAGGAAACCACTCACACTTAATGAACCCTCTCCTTTGTCGAATAGCAAAATAAAACCTACTTGCTCTTTTGCAAGGAAACTTGCAAAAAAATTACTTAGAAAGAAATATGCCTGTATGAATGTACATGTATGTGCAAATGGGATTATCAACCTTCCCAAACATTAGAGAAATCAAAACCGACAGTCTTGCAGTCACTGCACACTCATGACTCCAAGGTCATCAATCTCTTCACTGAAGATCATCAAGCAGTAAATCATTAGGAGATTAAAGTCTTTACATACTACTTTATCTTGTAGGGAGAAATTATACCAAATATCAGGGTTAAATCTCACTTAAAGAAGAGCAACACATGATACATACACACAGAGAAAAATAGTAGCCATCAAGCCCCTGTAACTCCACGTAATCATCACATAAAACTGCCCTAATTTAATCCCCGTTGCAAACAGTTCCAGCAGCCCATGATCAATAGGGACAGTCACAACAACGTGTGGCTGCTTTGCCCTGCCATGTCAGCAGCAAAACAGAGGAACAAAGGAAACCACCCTGTCTCGCACCTAAACCACTGAGAAAAACTTCTCGTCTGGCATTTCTGCCACGTTTGGTTTTTATTATTCGATCACTTGCCCACAGTATATTCCTTTGCATTCTTCAGAGCACCATTTCTAACATATATGGTATTTACTTTGCATTCATCAAAACACTAGAACAAGGAAATAAGGAAACTGGCAATAATATGCAAGTTATTTGTATCATAAGCATTGGGCACACCCCTTCACCCTTTCCTAGGTTGTTCTTTAATGTCACAATGGTATCTCAAACCCAAAATGTTGCTAGGCTTTTCTTATTGGTTAGTCCCTCTCAATCTTATTTGTTAACATCCACCACATCAAGAAAACTTGCCACTCAATGTCCTTGGTGTATGACTTGGTTAAATCTCTTCGGTCCAAACGACTGCAAACTACTCAACCACAGAAGACCTTAACAGCAAGTTTTTCTGGTACCTTTTTCAACCTCCTCAGCTTTTCTTCAGTATTAACATCAACTATAATTTTTGTCCATCTGTCTCAAAAGATCAGATGATCCCTTTTTAAAACCAAAGCAATTCTTAATTTGAAAGCATACTGACTTGGGAAGAGGAAATGTTTTTAAAAGTTATTCGATATTTAGTGAAAAATAAAAGCACATTAATATGAGAAACTTAAGGAATCTAATAACAGCTCTTCTTATTGCAGTCACATTCTTACAATTTGGTGTTGTTTCCTCAATGCCAGTTCTTAAGGGAACACTGCTAACATCAGGCAGACTGTTTCCAGACTTCCAGAAGGCAGAAGTGTCACAGATCTGACACATCCAGCACTGCATTGGGCAACACTGTAACAGCAGTGCCAAATGAAGGCTTGAAAAATCTTAAAAACTGTCTTGGACTAGTCCCTTCTGCTGAATCATTGTCACAGGTTTCAGTGTGAAATGAAGGAAAGACATGCATTTATGCCGCAACTGTTTTCCCAATCTGTTCAGTAACCAAGATCAAACCCACTGCAGGTAATGATTATTATCACAGGGGCTCTACTAATTTACTAGCAATATTTTTTGTACCCTTCACACTCAGCTTTTGGAAAATCTTTTTCTCTTTCCTCCCCTTCAAATTTTTTATCAAATTGTTTATGGGGCATTTTCCTATAGTGCTTTTGGATGTTTCGTTGAAAAACAATTTATTGCACAAGAAAACTTCATCAGGAAAGGCAGAATTGTTTACACTTCATTACAATAGGAATTCCTAGACATTCTTGGCACACACCTAAATTATAAAAGAGGAAGTGTTTCATGAGTAATTTACCATTATTGGCAAAGATGCATGGTAATTCTCCTGCCATATATGACAATACACGCTATTTCCTTTTCCATTCATACCCATACAGAACTGTTCAGTAAACATGTTCAGTGAAAAGTTATTATTACAAGTGTACCTTACGTGGTCTTTGCTTAAGGAAACAGCTAGAACTGTATAACCACCAGCTGCCCCCAGGTAACTGTGAACTTACTACAGCAGTTCTATGTCTGACTTTTTAGGAACAGATCTAAAAGTGGTGCCTCTGGAGGTACATCACCTCGGCAGTTGTGACAGTTGACTATTTGTTTGATCATGCTCCAAAGCAGATCTGAGAAATTATCTAATTAAAAACCAGGTAGATAAAACCAGTCACAAGATCTAGTTTTGAAGGCAGCCACACAACAATGTATGCAGTGATGTGAGAAACGTACAGCTGGAATGAGAGCTGCCACTGAAGAAATCACGATCCAAAGCCATGTTATGAACAATGCCAAACCTCTCTTCATCAATATGATTACACGTATCCAAATTACTTAAGCTTACATTAGGAATTCTTGTTCTGTGACAACATGCTAAGAGGCTAGGTAAAAAGTGAACTTCCCTCTACATATCTGATATTCTATCAGTTAAAAGCTAAAAGCTTTCATCAAAATGAAACATCTGCAGGCGAACTCTTTTTACTGTACCCTTCCCTGAAAATATACCAGGGATTAAAAGTATTGCACAGCATAATGTGACGGTTCTATGCCCCAGGAGGCCACAGTAAGAAAGAAGTATTAGCCTCTATCGTTCTGCTTCTGAATGGCTTTGCTTGCTGAAAGGGCAATTTAGAGGAAAAACGTTCTTGATGTTCTCCATTAATAACCCGAACTTAGACAAACCTACTTAGTTCTTTAACAGCCTTCAACTTCCTGTTATTCATTTATTTAGAAATACCTTTTCCGCTTGTTTATATGGGTGCACGTGCGCTGGTGCATCTAGTATTTTAATGAAAGCAGTCCGTGAAAAGTTTTGTTCAGCATCATCTGTGAGAATATCCAGACATCTTTTACCCTTATTGAAATATCCCCTTTAACAAAGAATGCTTCAAGTATACAGATTAAATGAAATCAATTCCTTTGGGTGAACTAAGATTTCATATTTAAATGTCACATATTTCAGTGTTGCTAACGTGAAAAATGAAGTGAATTATGGAGTGTCCTGTCATTCGTTTGGATTTAGACTGTGTATAATTTAAGTACTGAGAAAGACTGAAACAACATGATCAACAAATTGAGACTCCAATTCACGTGAAATTAAATTTTGAAAGCTCAGTAAAATTAAGCAGGCTGGGGTTTTAATGCAGAATTTTCTTTATTTAACATATTCTGAAGCTTCGCCTGTGCCTGTGAAGGACTTCCTATTCCCATTTGCCTGCTTGCCTTTCTTTCCAGTATCCCAGGAAATACCATTTCATTTCCTCTGTAGCAATCCAGCTGTCACAGATTTTTCTCACGAAATCAACACACTAAAAATACTTGAGAAACATTTAATGAAAATTATTTCCTTTCACAGAAATATTAGGGAACTACTATTTTGAGAAAGCTCTTCAAACTCAAATTTAGCCCTGAATTGAAATTCTTATTCAGATGGGGGGGGGTAAGACACCCCACCTTTTAAAAAATGTTAGCTCAAAGAGTATCCTGCAGGGATGAAGAATTAACCTAGCTGAGACATTGTTTCAAAAGATTATAAACATCCCCCTTTCAGACATTAATTTTCTAGCTTTCCCTACATACATTGTGCTGAGGAATAAAACAAGCTGTTGAACACTATTTCCATCAACGTCTCAGAAAATGGAGTGGACAGGAAATAACATTGTCAATCATCATATTCTAAAACATAAAAAATTCCCTGTGGAAATTTTTCTGATATTTTTGCCAAAGTCTCGTCTCTAATAAGGGAGACCTTCAGTGTTTCTTGTTTAAGCAATCTCTTCTAGTCCCCAACTGCTATTGCACTAAGAAAGTTTTTCTTAGTTTCTAGGAGGAATGTGAAGCAAGCAAGATTCTGGACCAAACACTGATGTTTTCTACTGCAATACGCAGCATTAATGAAGTCCCTCTCAAACTGATTATGCCTATAAGTTAATGACCTACCATTATCACACTGAGAGAACTCATCAGTACTGTCCACATGCTTAGATATGTGAATATCTTTACTAAACCTTAACAGTCCCATCTGAGTTCTAACAGAGGCAAAAATCATACACCGTTATCTGCTTGCATGATTGGCTTTGAAAGTATGAAATATTAAATTATTAAAATGGCATCTTTTCAAAAAGCATCCTCAAAATTGCCAAATGCACAAAACCCTCACTTAAGTCATATAATTTTTGCTACTCAAAAGTAGATGTTTACCCATATTTTACCTTTCAAAGGTTTTATATTCTTCCCTAAACTCTAATCCCGAAGACGCTTCCGTTAAATCAGGGTATGAGTAATCCTATTGTAGTCTCACACACATGGTGTGTGTGCATGTGTATCAGTGAACACTGTTCTGAAAAGAGCCCAGAGCTCTTCTAGATCCACCTGCCTTCCATCCATCCCGCTCTCATCATCAGGCTACAGAAAGATGATCTAGATGTGCCCACCAGCATATTAAACCATCTAAGCCATCTACCCTGTTCTTAACAC
Organism: Haliaeetus leucocephalus; assembly: GCF_000737465.1. Lineage (NCBI taxonomy): Eukaryota > Metazoa > Chordata > Aves > Accipitriformes > Accipitridae > Haliaeetus > Haliaeetus leucocephalus. Next base: position 533,012 of record NW_010973380.1, on the reverse strand, counting down.
ACTAACCCTTCTGGCATGCTCACACACACAGAGTCCTGTATCCTTCAAAGGGTATTCTGAGGCTACACCTGGGGGCCATGCTTGCAAATTAGTTCTCTGGATGGACAGCAAATCCATCCTGGAAGCAGCCTCAGGGCATCCCTCAAAAGCAGGTCTAAAAAGAACCAATATGACCTATTGCAGTAATAACAGTAAACCCATGAGAAAGCACTGTTTGACTGGGGCCTATATGAAATGCTCCTCCTCAGCTAAAACTTTTGTGGTTTTTTTTTTCCTCACCAAAGCAATTATGAGACCTGTGTTTAAATTCCTAGCAACACATTATTAGGGGGGAAGGAGGAAATAAACATAGAAAAATAGCTATAGTCCTGATAATACATATTCATTAGCTAACTTTTGCAGGGAAACTTCTCCCCAAGGTGATTCAAGATCTTGGGAGTTTAATGTCCCAATTGAAAATACTTCTTCCACCTTCTAAACAGTTAACTTGCATGACAACATTTATTTACATAATATACTTAATTACACAAACGTCCTTGGATTTATCATCTTGGAATCAAGGATATCTGTAGCTTTTCAGTAGCTATCATGCATTTTAAGGCAGGAGAAATTTCACGGTACGTACCAGCTGAGCCAGACTAAGCTGACTACTTACTACTGTGGTCATACAGTTTACAGGGACAACCAAACAGAGTATTAGCTGTATTGGTCTAATATGTTCATAAGTAATGTTTGTGCCTAATTTGGTTTCTACTAGGCAAGTAGATCGTTTTAAGAATCCCTGCATTATATTCAATTCAAAAATACATTATAAGCAAAGGCACGTAAGATGCTCCTTTTTTTCATCAAACTGTTTAAATCTTGTACTTTTATGTAACTTGTTTTCTCCATTTTACTCACGCTCTATTTAAAAAGTATTTTTAGAATAAACTTCCAGGCGTTTTACAGGGAACACAACCTGCCTCTCCAAAAAAAAAAAAAAAAAAAAAAAAAAAAAAAAAGCCCCTGCAGTAAAACTTCGGAAAACTCATCATGTTTATTAGCAGCGGGACTTCAAGCCGGCTCATACCGTTTTTCTCCCGGAGGAGCAACAAGCCCGGGCACACCAACCCCCTTACAGGCAGCCTTACAGCCTCGCAAGCAGCTGACCCCACCCCAGGCCCCGGGGCTTTGCTTCCCAACACAACCCAGGGCCGGGAAGCGCCCGGAG
>NW_010973380.1:531337-531792 GCF_000737465.1 Haliaeetus leucocephalus | reverse complement strand
CCCCCGCCTGCCGGCACCTCGGGATCTTGTGTCGCTTATCGTGCAGGGTCAGCTATTTATATTTATAGTTCGGGGCTTTTTCTTTCCGAGTGGCATTTCGAGGCGCAGGCGGGGAGGGTTGGGGGGGTACGGGGAGCCCAGCGGGGCGCGTTCGCGTCCCACCGCTCGCCGCGGGAGAGGGGACGGGGAGGAGGAATACGGAGCGGGGAGGGGAGGAAGAACACCAACGGGAGAGAGGAGCGGCAGGAGGTGAGGGCAGGCAGGCGGCGGGGGAGAAAAGGGAGAGCAGCACGGGAGGGAGAGGGGCCCCGCGGGGGAAGGAGGGCGCCGGGCTGAAGGGAGCGGGGGTAAAGCGGGGGCCGAGGAGAGCACGGAACGCGGGGCGGGGGAGCGGCGGGCAGAGCCGGCCCGGCCCGGCACCCACCTGGCACCGGCACACAATGTCCGACTCGGTG
>NW_010973380.1:455344-531327 GCF_000737465.1 Haliaeetus leucocephalus | reverse complement strand
TGCGGGTCCGGCTGCCCCGCCGGCCTCGGCCGCCCCGCCGCCCCGCGCGGGCACACGCGCACGGTCTCCACACGCACGGTCTCTCACACACGCACGCACGCACGCGCGGTCTCCACACGCACGGTCTCCACACACACGCGCGGTCTCCACACACACGCATTCTCACGCACACGCGCGGTCTCCACACACACGCATTCTCACACACACACACACACACACGGTCTCCACACAGGCAGTCTCCACACACCCGCAGGGTCTCCGCACACGCACACACGCAGTCTCCTCACAGCCGCGCACCGACCTCTGAGGCACGGGGGGGGGCTGTGGCGCTGTGAGGCAATCGCAGCCCTGAGGCAGGCGTGTGACAGGGGCAGCTCGGAGGGACGTGGGCCTGTGTCACATGCTTGTCTGAGGCAGCCGGGCCTGTGGCACGGACAGACAGACAGACACGTTGGGCTGAGTCACACGGGGCTGTGTCGCTGCGAGGCACACTCATGCAAGGGTCTGCGGCCTGCGGCTGTCTCACTCTGATGTGGGTCTGAGGCACGTGGCTGTGTGACAGAGAGACAGAACACACGGGTCCAAGGCGCGTGGCTGTCACGGCGGTCTGAGGGCCGTGGGGCTGTGTCACGGGGACGTATGGACACGTGCCATCCTGAGGTGCGTGACTGTCGCTGTGAGAAGCACGAGCGGTGCTGAGGGGTGCGTGACAGTGACACCACGAGACAGACCCACGCGCTCGTCTTAGGCGCAGGGGCTGTGTCGCTGTGAGACACACGCGGAATCCTGAGGCGCCTGAGCCTGTGTTGCTGCCAGACGGACGCTGGCCTGAGGAACGTGGGCCCGTGTCACTGCCAGACAGAGGTTTCTCTGAGGCATTTGGGGCTGTTACTGTCAGACACACTGAGAATTGCACACGCAGAGTAGCTTGACACGCGCACAGGTACACTCAGAGTACCCCGTGATACCTAACAGTCAAAGGGAGAAGGACGGGCACACAAGCTACTCCAGCATACACGGGTCATGAGACGCAAACATCTACCCGCTGGCCCGAGAAACATGGGCAGGCGCGCTTTGAGTTTGACAGACACACACGCTAGCCTAAAATACATACGACTGTTGTCCTGAACTGGCACAAACCCCGTTGACAGGCACATGCATACCCTGTCCCGGTGGCCTGAGACACTCGAGACCGTTCCAGCAAGGCACACATGCACACCCACACATACGCTCACACACTGACCTGAAAAAACACGGGACCGTCACCGTGAGACAAATAAACAAGCGAGGCACGTGGAGCTGTGTCACAGGGACAGATTTATGCGCCCGCTTCCCTGGTGTGACAGGCGAACAGGCAGTGCCTGGCGCCCATAACCCTTTCCCCATGCACGAGCCATATGCTAGGCTTGACTTTTTCTGTAACACGTGTTTCTAGCTCCAGGGATGTGGCACCACGTCCTTAAAAAAAAGCAACTTGAAGAGAGTAAGCTTACGGACCAATCTGAGGCACATGCAACTGTGTTAGTAGAAGGCATTTATATGCATGTACATGCCTGCACACACATGCATGCACAGAAGCAAAACACCAGCAGAACATACCAGGCTGCAGCTTCAGATGGGAAGAACTGCACCAGCCGCTGCTTGCGTGCTCCTCCTGGCAAATGCACGCGTGTGATTCCTACCAAGAGAGCAAGTGACAGAAATTCAGCATTTTCAAGTAACACATTCCTTCTCTTACACTGTGGCTCAGATAAGATGCCATGATATATGTGAGATGACACAAGCACTTTGTGTATGCAGTGGTCAAAATGCAGAAGGGTACTTATACAATCCATTACTCTGGTATAAGGATGATAAGAAAGTACTGGAATACTCGAATGAACTCCTCAGAAATAAAAATATAGCAGCATGTACAGCACATTTCAAATGTGCGTATGGCGGCTCCGTATGCGTGCATGTATGCATATACACAAGCATCTACCCATGTACATACACATACAGGTATGCATTTACATAAGTGCATGTATAGAAATAGTGTAGAACATATTCCAGACTCCAGCACCTTGTAAGCATTCACGGTGGCAAACAGAGCAGAGATTTGCTCTACCTCATTTCTAGCATTTGCAATATTTCCTCTAGGAAGAGGAGGTAGGGAAGATTTAACACTCTGTATGCTCCAGCTGAGTATTTAGCATCGATTGATGAAGGTGATAAATATGGAAGAGAAGACTTGGAAGGGAGCTCCTGATGTTTGAGCCTAGTTTCCCCTGCTACTGCAGTTAACTAAATTATACAACACCTCGCTGTTCCTAGTGAATAACTGTTCCAGAGCTGTTCTGGTTAGAAGCCTCTGCTAATTTCCATCCTTCTGGCCAATTTATATCCATATGTTCTGTGCTGACATTGCCATTTAGTTTAAATACTTCTTCCTCTCCCTTTCCTTTGTATGTATTTATAGAAGGAATTACATCCAGTCACTGGCTTTGTTTTGCTTGACAGAAGAAGACAAGGTTTTTCACTCTTTTCCTCTAAAGACCAGCTCTCAATTTGCTCATCGTTCTCATCTGCCTGCCCTACACCTGTTCTGGATTTGGTTCATGTGTCTTGAATAAGGGTGGCTAGAATTGTATGCTATGGTCCATGTCAAGTTCCCTAGTGCCCTCTACATGGGAATTAACATCTTCTCATTTCAGCTGGAAAGGTCTCACCTAAGACATTCCTGGACTTGTCAAGTTCCACATATGTGACAAAAGTCAGCTTCTCTCCCACACTTCTGCTGGTATCTCACACAACACTGAAATGCTGCTACTTCTTTCTGCCATTGGCATGTCACATGCACAATAGAGCTACTTGGCATTTCATGTATATATTCACAGCCAGATGCCACATCCGATCTAACATGACCTGAAAAATGAGACTCCAGCTTCCGTTTCAGAATTTTACACTATAGAATTTTAACCTTTACTTTTATCTTGACCATTATTTCAGTTGTAAGGATGGAAGGCTACTGTGCAGTCTTTTAAGACATTTGGTTCCTGTGGTCTACTATGCACCAAATGTCTGGCCACAACTCCTCAAGCATAGGCTTTATGCCAAACTCTCTGGGCTTCTTGCCCTGGTACCAACCAGTCTAGAGCTGCCCAGCATCCCAGACCAGTCGAGCTTGAACTTGTTCCACCTGACATGGGAACAGCCAGCACTGGCCATGTTTCTCTTCACAGCCACACACTGACAACTCATGGACCTCATCTGAGAAACTTCTGCACTGGTCTATCCTCAATCATTTGCAGCCAGCCTGGTCCTGCCATGCAACAGAAATTCTTGTTAATGACTTAAACTTCTCTTTACCTGATACCTTAGCCTCCATTGTAATTGTACTCACACCATACTCTGCACCACATTGAGTGTCTTAATGAAGTCCATGTCTACTGCATTTGATCTGCCTTGATAGCTGGCAAAGGAAGCCGGTGCTGGAGTGATCTGTTTCTACTTTTGCTCCTCCCTTTTGTACTTTATCCCAGTTCCATTCCCTTCCAGGCTTTATTTTCTTTCAAAATTTCCTCTAAAGCTTTCCTTACTGTTCATCAAATCTTTCAGATTTTTTTGCCACTTAACAAAATCATTTTGTCCATTAAATAATAAAAATTGTTTCATCTCATTGTGGAATAAATACTTGTCGGGCATTACATTTACGGTTATTTTTACAATTTGAAAACATGAGCACCAAGGAGAGCAAAATGTAGCAGTGGTGTCACTCAGTTCCCTCACACACACACTAATTCTCCTCAAAACTGACAGCTTGTGAGTCAGCGCCACACAGCTAGAATATAAAAATACCCTGCAAGAAATACCTATTCCTGGTCCTGTTCCTCTGCAGGAGAAGCTGTATACAGCTAGAATTCGAAGTCAGAGAGGATCCCAGAGTTATATTTATTATTATTTTTATGGTATTTAACATTGCCATTCTTGCATGTTTTTTTTCTCTCTGTACTATACTCTACACCTGTTAGGGTAGGAACTCAAATCTTTTGCCAGAGTAATGTTATTGCTGTTCTTTTGTTTGGTTGGTTGGTTTGGTTATGGTCTATCTGTTTTTTTAAAAGCAAATAATCCTGGCATGACTATATGTAAATTGCCCTGCTTAAGGACAGAATGTAACCTTTTTAACAGGAGATGACAGTGTTTTCAGTTGTTTGTTCTTTGCGTCTCTCAGCCAGTTGTACATTAATAATTTTCATATATCTTCAAAGTGACTGGCTTGGTGGAAATTTCTGCATGTTTTTGTGCAAAGAAAGGTGCAATTTCTCTCTTCTTAATAGCCAGAAAGTATTCTAAAGTATTCTGGGGTTTTCTTTTTATGTTATTTCAGATGTAGCAAACTTGAAATTTTTTAATGTTCTCTTCAGCATTTCTGTAATCAGATCCACTGTCATTCTGAGATGGTCAGAAACTCCAGTCATATTTTCTTTCCAGTGCCAACAATGTCAAACCTTCCATTTCTGTAAACTGTTAAATATGAAGAAATTACTGAACACTTTGCAGGCAAACTAATCAGCTGGGGGAACACTTCTCTTATAAAAGTTCAAACCATGTACCTTAGCATAGAAATAGCATGAAACAGTTCATTACTTGAAGTGATTTGTTATTCTTCTTACACCAATTTAAAAACAAACTCAAGTCCACCAAAATCAATGGATTTAAGTCCACTTTGATGTGTGAGAAGGAAAAAAAAAAATCAACTCTTCAAGATGGATTTTGCTCAGTTAAAAGCAAATGTTTGACTTTTAAATTGAGTAATACATGAAATTAACAGTGAGGTCATGCAGAGTGACACGCGACTTGTAAGGGCTGCAGGTATGCAGTGTCCCCATCCCCTGTGAGTCACCTGGTGCCCAGTACTGAGAAAGAAGGGAATGCACCATTAGCTCCGTAATCAGTATCAGTGTCTCAGAGGAGCTCCCTGTTCCTCAGAGCTCTACCGTTAAAACCAATTCACCTGACAACGTTTGACCTTTGCAATTTCACAGAAAAAGCTTTCAAGCATTTGCCTTCTCAGGTAAAAAAATGCAGTGCTTTTTACTTCAGGGCAACTGATAGGAGCAAAATACGTCCACATGATTAAAGCAGTGCACTTTAGATTTGCTGCAGAATAAATTAACCAAAGCTATACTCTTTCTTTTCAGAACATTTTTACCAAACGTTTGTTCACAGCCCTGATAAAAGTAGTAAATTGGTGCAAAAGCACATGAAGAACTATACTCGGAGAGTAGTAAAGAATGATTTATTTGGACAAAGCCCACATCAAATTGTAAAGGCTCAGTTTGTGGTTCAAAATTTTTTCTGTTTCAAACCGTGAAAGACTTGGAGTGTGCAATACAGTGTGTTTATTGAATGTGCAGATGGCACAACCCTTGAGTGACAAGTATGCTGGAGACCAGGATGCTTCTCTGAATAGGAGTCAAAATATTACATGGTTGTAAAAGAAGTCAAACATCACGCTGAGATGGAAGAACAACCTGTAAAATGCAGGAAGATATCCTTTCACTCTCCTCAGCCCTCCTGAATTGCCCAGCTGGAAATCCAGCACCATACTGTGAGGAAGATGAGATCCAGTTGAAGAAAATCTAGAAGAGTGCCACAAGTGCATGAACACAGATTTGGAAAACCCTAGGATGAAAAACTAGGAAAGTCCTAGAAGGAAAAACTGGAAGGGCTGGGGTGGTTTAGTCTAGGTGGAAACAGACCAGACGTGACATGATAACAGCCACCAAGTATGTAAAAGGCTGCTGCAAATTAAAACTGAGTGGTATCGTGTTTTCTCTGTGGTGGATAGCATGAAATGAAAAGAGTTTGCATCTTTGCTTAGGCCAAACCAGCTGATGCGATAAATGTGGACAAACTTGAAAGCATATAAAGCTTTATTAAAGTTGAAACAGAAGCTGTGAATAAGACCAGCTTTGCTCCAACACTACTGCTAAGGATGGCATTTTAGCACAGCAGCATTTTAGCACCATGTTAGCACAGCAGCAGCTTGTCCAGGCTGCAGGATTCCTGTGTGCTTGGGCATTTTTTGAGAAGAGATTAGGCAAAAATGATTCGGCATTAACTGCTTTGAGTTAGATCAGCTTTACTAACTGTGGAAGTCCCAGCACTGTGGGTCTTTTCTGAAGACTTTGGCCCAAACCCTCAAAAAGCACATATCCATCTGTTTAGATGCCCAAGTTGAATACTTAAACAACGCTTAAAAAGCTGCTCAGCTGCCACCCAATTCTGTAATCACCTACACGTCTGTGGGTGGGCACAGGCAATTTATCCCACAGTTCAGCTTGTTGTGTCGTGAGAGAGGTCTCACATCTGCTTTGCTACCAGGTCCCTCCCTCATCAACAGTGAATGTATAAACCAGAGCAAATGCCCCCCCCAATTGTATTTGGACTATCACCACAGACTGGCGGAGGAGTTAAGGGTCTCAGCTGTGATGTGACAGACACTGACTGGTTCAAATCTGAGACTAGAGACACGAACAGGACCTTGAGTCTCTGGCATCCTAGGGTGAGCCCTATAATAGGTGAATTATGTAGCATCTTTCTCTGCCTAACAAATAATCAAGCCGGTACCAAAACTGGGGGCCTCTTCACATTATTTCAGCTGCTTGAGTAAATAATACACACTGAAATAAGATTTCTTAAAACCTACGGAAAGATTTGAAAACACATTTTAATGAAATTAGTTCAATTTGAGTCACCTATCCAGTCAATACAATGAGTTGAAGATTCTGCAGGGTGATTTATATTTTAAAAAAGAGATTAAAGGAGCACTGCAATATGGTTATGCTCCTTTATGCCTGTAAGAGCATGGCCTGAAGTCTGCCAGACTCCCAGTAAAAGAACAGTGGCAAACTCATTGAACTCTGGGGTGCAGGGTCAGGCTTTAACAAAAAAATCTTTGCAGTTTTCTAGAATTCATGTGGAATTAATTTAACTGCTTAATGGTTTTATATTGCCAGATGCAATTAAGAAGCTTTTTCTCATTTATTCACCTTCTTATTTAGGAGATTAAGATCCAGATAGTCTATCCTTGCAGCTGCACTTAAAAATAAATAAAATAAAAATACCATGACAGTTTTCACAGTTAGCACAGGAAAAGCAGTTGGTCGGGATCTTATTTGCTACTATGTGATGTAAAACCACAACTAATAAGCCTCACAGATTCAGGTACATTTGTTTAGCTCTGTTTACTGAAGTGAACATATACAGAAGTGAAATACATCCTAGATTACAAATACATACTAGAGTACAATGCAGTTATAAGTGAACTCTGCATTGAAAGTTGGACTTGTCCTTAATACACAGTTTTTAAACCATTATTACATGCTTTAAAAAAGCAAATACAAGCAATACAACAGTAACCCAGTAAGCAATAAGCTTTTAGCAGCAGAACATTTGCTTTTTTTCCCCAGCTCTTGAAGACTTGATGCTTTTATTATTGCAGGGCCAATTTATGCTGGTGACATTTTGTCATATATTGGTTTGTTACAGCCACATGAATAAGTCCTGTGTAAGTAGAGACAATAAGAAATTTGCCAGAGAAAAGCTCTTGTATTTGACGCTGAATATATCAACATAAGAAATTGGGCTGGGGCGTCTGCTTTTGCAGTTGGTTTCTATATGTAACGATTGTAGTTATGCTGTGGAACTCCCGTACTGTTCATCAAATTTTACTTTCTCTTCATCTTTTAATAGCATTTCATTTTCTGCTACAGTTACAGTATTCCAGCTACATACATAAATCCTCACCAGATATTTAACTGCACATTTTCACTTTTTTGTTCTTAAGTGGTGTTGTTCAGTTGCTTACTCTGGTCATTAGCTGTGTCCTCAAATTTGCATTAGAAGCAGCTCATTTTTCCACCTGGTTAGGTAAAGAAACCTCTATATGTTATTTCTCTTGAAATAACGTATAGAATTGGTCTTTGCAGGTGTTTGATACAATTCTGAAGAATTTAAATGCTCAGTAACAGAAGCTGCTGCAAGAGAAGCTGAAGTGCATCCATACCAAAAATAAAGCAGGATAGTTGCTTAATCCATTATCAAGCATGGAAAAAGAATTTCTTAATTATAAAAACATATGTAAACATGTTCGGCGATGTTAAAAATACCCCTAGATGTCTGAGTCTCTGGAATCAGCAGAAGCCTGCCACTGAACTTTTTTAGGAAATTTTGTCTTAATTTTTATTCACCCACCCAATTTATTGCATTTTGGTAACAATTTCTGACTCAGCTTGATTCTCAGCAATTTTCAGTGGCCGCAAGTCCTCTCTTGTAATCTGTTAATAGTACATCAGTGATGGGTGCTTCTGCCTTCACCTCTTCTGTCTGAACTCAGGAGAGCAAAGATTATTGCCTGCCCTAAGAGACTTTGCTGTTCTGTGCTGTCCATGGCAGATCTGTCAACTGCAGAGAAATGATCCTCAGACAACTGGATAAACCAGATATTGACACTGACAAGAGCATGTGACTGGAGTTAAAGGTCAGAGATTCAAAGACTGTAGGACTGGGGCCTTAAAGATTTATGCACAGGATTACCCCGTGTGCTGTAAATCGCTGGCTTCACAGGGGATACCTGCAAAGTTAAAGGTGTACTTAATTCTTTGCGGAACCAGGCCTTGATAATCCTGTAAGCACATGCTAATAGGGTTTCACCAGATTTACTGTCTTTTCATTCCCTCCTTCAGAAAATAAATACAGAAAATAATTACTTAACTTGCTAATTATATGATTAAAAAAAAAAGAAAAAAGGTTTTATGTAGACTGAAGAATGTTAAGATGAGCTCCAACATTCTGCCATGCCAGATCTGATACCCTCTATAGTTTATGTCACCATATCCTGATGGAGATTAAAATAGATTAAAAAACCACCTGATTCTCAGTGTCGCCAGTGCTACGCACAGTTTTCTAAAATAAGTACTAAAAAATAATTCAGAGTCTAAATACCCTCTCACGTTTAAGTTTATACCCCAAGAATTAAATCCACCTTCTCACAGAGGACCAAAAATAACAACAGTTCCATATAAACTGCAGGTTGGAAGTGCAGAAAGTTCTCCTGGTCTGGTGCTCCTTCTCTTTACAGGGTGGAAGGACACCTTTAATCCTTACAGCTGCTGAATGTCACTTTATAATTTTATTTTACCATATACTAAGTTACTTTTCTGTATTTACAGGAAAAAGGTTTATTGTTTTAATCTGCAGCTTTACATTAAGCATGTTACGATTGCAAAGTATGTAAAACTTTTGCAGTACAGCTTGTCAAGACAATATTGAAAACTTCGCTTTGGTCAGTTTTCAGTGAATCTTACATATTTTTAAAATGTATTTCTAAGGATGAGTAACTGTGAAATAGGAGCTAAAAGAAGGCCATTTATTTAGACACCAGATACAAGGAAAAAAAGTCTTTCAAGGGGTAAGCATCTAGTGTAATATTTACATGAACTCCACTCAGATTTACTAACGCCATTTTTGCAGTGGTTCTCTGAGGAATCAAGAATCGTAACCAAATGTTATTGGCAGAAATCTTCAAGAAAAGTGGATGTCAAGTATTTGCCAAAATAAAATTTTAAAATACACACATGCCAGTGTTACCACTAGAAATGCTTCACAGCCAGGTAGGCCAGCACAACAAACGCTTTTCTCCATTTATGTCAATCAGCTGTTCTTCAGCAAAGCACAGACGCTCCTTTAAGCACACTCATAACTGCTTGAAGGAATCAGACGTCTAATCAGAAAAAAGCAAACGTTCAGGTAACAGTAACACGTGACAACTTGCCTACTACAGTGACACAGCGCAGCTTGAAGTTCAAGTATGTGTAACTTTCTATGCCCCTAAAAGTCTTCAAACAACTATTCAGAGCAATAGCAGGGTATCACCCACCTCTAAGCAAAATGGTAGCAACTTGCTCATTGGGAGTGATATTTTTTATAACATCCCTATCATGATTTCTTCCAAGCATTCACATGCACTTGAAAATTGATGTCTTACTATACTATCTACTTGACAACTACATCATCCATGGCTAAGTCACTCTCATTGTATTAGATTAGCTGCAACTAAACAGATATTTTCATCCTAATTAACAAAAGACTGGCTAATAAAACCGGAATTAATTTTTGTTTAATGTACCACTCTTTCCATACTCTCCTTTTAGCCTCTTTGCATCTTCTCCTTTAAGCTGTTTCTTCCTTTTCTCAGACTTTGCAGCTTGCTCCTTCCTGTCTTGATTTTCCTGCATTCAGACAGAACAACAAATAGAAAAAATAAATAAGAAGAGTTACTGAAGGAAAAGCTGGTTAATAAACTCTCAATTTGCAATGAGTAGCTATTCTGAATATGCCCTATGCACGCTTAAAACTCTCAGCTGCTGGGGTTTGAGGGTAAATAGCAGAACAGAGCTCCCTGGTCAATCCCTTTGGACTTTTCCATATAATGATGTCACCAGCAAACTATTTCATTAGCTTTAACTGCCACGTTGGACTATGGACTGAAATGCATTCTTCTTAATTAGTCCCTTTGTCCACAAAACAGAACATTAGTTTAACTTAATTAGCATTCTAGAGATTTATCCCATAGCAACCTTGATTTTATATTGTTTGTATTCAGGGATTTCTACCAGAAATTTCAGGAACTCTCCAACTGTGTTAAACAGCAATTCACACTTTCTCTTTAGGCACCCATTAAATTTGCCAGCTGTATTTCTGCACTAGTGTTCAGTGGCAGAGTCCAAGCTGGATGTCTGTTGGTACCAGTCGTACAACTGCCAGGATGACATAAATCCTGCTGGGATTTACACAGGCAGGACTCTGGTTTCCGCAGAGCTGCTGGTACCGGGATGATATGATTAATGGAGGAAGAGGAAGAAAATGAACACTTGCTCCTAGTAAAGGAAGACCTTTACTCAGTGGAAGAGTATTTCTGGGTTTTGATAAGTGTCACAATGACAGAAGAGGGTAGTTCTCAACAACTGGGATAACTGTAGCAGAACATCAAGATGACAAAAGCCATTTTCTTAAAAGCTTATGCAGTCCTTGTTCCAGAGTTGCAATCATCATCAGAACATTACCATCACCACCTGGAAGCTTGCTTGCATTTGATTGCAACCAGTCAGTAGCTAATCTACATGTCGTAGGTAGATCAGTAGTTACGGGGCCTGCTGTCATAGAGATTTGTGATGTTAAGAGAAGGGCGCTGCTGTGTCATATTACAAAATTTAATAATGTCCAGGAAGATGTTGATGATTTGGTGCAGATAGGATTCTTGATGAGACATGGCTGCTCTCCTTTGCAGAGAGTTTGGCAGCAGCAAAGACATTTTCTCATTATAGTGATAGATTTGGTTGATTGCTATAGATAGGCTGAAGAAGTCCCAGGAAACACGCACAGGTTTCTTAGAGCCTTTATGGAAAGTAAAAGCATAGGATCCTTTGGTCCAAAGAAATTTCCAGCCAAATAAAGAAAACTTGAGAACACTGAGTTAGTCTCTCTGAAATATAGGACCATTATAGGCTCAAGGTTATGGGGACCTTCAGTGAATATCTAGAAAAGGAGAGAAAAACGGTGTACTGTTGACAAAGAAAGAAAAGGAGGGTGCTTCTGAAAGAACAAGGTACAGGCAGCGAAGTCTTATGGAGAGGCTAAAAGCCTTTCATCACTGTATGCCTCCTACATGCTTGCCTGATAAATTCCTGCTGTGTTTTAGCATAATGTCTTTGAGATATTATTGCTGTTGAGAGACTTGCAGATCTGTGGGCCGTGGGAGAATGTCTCTGTGTAACATGCCACAAGAAGTAAAGGAGGTGAATTCAGGGATATGTTGTCCTGCTACTTGAGCAGCACACACAGAGTACTGAGAACAAACCAAAACACATTAGGAATAAATTTATGGATTGAGCAAGCCTGAACTAAATTGTTCAGAGAAATTAAAACAAAAAATATACATATCGATTTGACATAAACACACTGTTAACAGAGTTTCTTCAACACAAGAAAGCCAGACAAGGCAAAGTGGTAGCAAGGCAGAGTAATGAATATTCACAATCCCTTCTGCATCTCCTGGATTACTGAACACAGCTGTATGGATGAGATTAAACGATAGACGGGTGTCACTTTAGATTTGCACTTTGTGAGACGTTAGATACTTGCTTGATCTTTGAATTAAAAGATGCTCCATGACAACTGTTTATCCCCACACTATCTAAAGTACATCCTGTTCCAACACCACATGCACCCTACTGAGGAGCAGCTGCTCCAGCTCCGTTATCCTAGGGGAGCACTCGGAGGAGCTATCCCTGTGCAGAGCTGTCTGTATAACCTCTGTCATCAACCAAGTACTTCCTAGAGCAGATTTTGTTTAACATTTTTGTTCCTTTTCCTGAGATTAGACAGCCTCTTTGTTGGGAGCTCCCCTCTTGGAACAGCTGCAAGTGCTAAGAGAAATCAAATGTTTCTCCCAATCCTCTGTAATCACACAGTGTTTCTTTTCCCCGCAACTTTACAACTCAGTTCTCAGTGTATCTCCAATTTTGTTTTTTTTTTTTTTTTTTTTAATCTTTGAGCTGGGAAGCTATTTTCTCCCTGTCTCCTTCCTCCTGCCATCTGCTCCTTTTATTTTTTGAGAATTGGTAAAACAGTCATCAACCCTGGGTGACAAACCTTCTCCTTTTCACTGTGTCAGTTTTGGAGATTATTTGGGTGTTTGTAAAGCTTCCCCCCCACCTCTTCAAGTAGATGGAGAGGAAGAATGCAGATTCTTATTATAGTAATTTGATTTGAGTGGCTCAGTTTTTGTTACCTGAAGGCTATGAATCCAGAAAGAACCCTCAGGGAATGAAGGAAGATTTTGCTTAAACAAAGAAGTAACAAACTCAAAATCTTTCTACATAAGCTTAGGAGCCATAAAGGATCACTATTTATCAAAATTATTTCTTTTCTTATTTGATGTGAGATTGGAAAGATAGCACTAACGATTTTGGTAGTGCTAAGAGACCTTCTTTACAGAGAAGGCTCATCTCAAAGTAAAAGTTACACCTTAGCCTTAAAGCTTCCATCAAATGGCACTGGAAAGAGATGATATATGTGGCTGATTCTAGTGTAAAAATCAAAATCCCAGAACAAAAAGATGCTTTAAAAATTAAAACCTTCAACTTTTCAGCATGTTGCCGTTTCAAGCACAAACAGTATCTTTACTACAGCGATAGGGAGAGAAAGCAAGGCAAGAGAGGAGAGGAGATTCCATTCCAAGTCTGCAATGGAGGTAACAGAGTTGCATACAATGTGGCTAACAGCTGTGGTACCTCTGAGGTGAGGTGCTGCTGAGAAATGGAACCAAAAATAGGATGAAAGGGAGTTTACATGTTGGGTGGAGAAAAAGAAGCTCCTTTCTAGTTGCTCCAACCTGGCTGTGAACAAGCAGCACCCAAAAAAGTAGTTTAAAACTTCTGCAGCTGTACTAGGATACTACATAACCTTTATTGGGACTGTTTCTCAAAAGAACTGCAGTTGCTGGATTTACCCCTCACAGCAATTTTCTCATATAGCTCTCCACAGATGTTGAGCCACTATGTTCTCAACCCTCTTAATTCTTTCCTTCCTTCCTAGAGTTTTAGGAACTCTAAGGATCAAGTGTTTTGCCATAGGATCTGTGGTTTACAGGGTTTATTTTCCAGACTGTCTGTGGCGCTGTCGCATCGTTTTGGAGCCTGGGTAGCTGTATTGCTCGCAAAATTGAAGCCCAGTGCCTCACAGAATAAGCAGATAGTGGGAATATTACAGGATATGGTTTTCATATTTCATCTTCTAACACTTCCTCAGAAGCTCCTTTGTTTTCTTCTGAAACTATGATGTGCCCTAAAGCACTCCTTCAGCCTCTCTTGCCTTGACATTGCCCAGCATAGTTGTCTGTATTCTTGCAATACTTCTTGTCATGTGGATGGTCCCCTTTGTAGAAGGCAAATCCAGTCTGGGGCTCTCCTGGAGTCAGCTCAGGAGTGGGGGATTATTGCTGTTCAAATATATAAAAGTGAAGCCACTCTCACCTGGCATTAAGAAAACCCTAGAGGAAGTACATTAGTTCAGGTGTGAAGTATGTAGTAGGGGATGTGAAATGGAGGTTTGCTGGAGGCTTACTAATTGGAAGGTGCTGTACACAACTTTCATGGTGAAGTTGCTGTTTTCTTACTCCTTATTGCAATGATTGAAGTCTTATAAATTAATAAAATGCCAAATATGATCTCTTGGCAGATTCGTAGTTTTGTAGGGGACACAAAGCATACTGTTTTGAACTAACTAGTACAATGAAATACCTACATGTAAACATATCTCCCAATTAGGCTTTGCCTATTGGAAAATTTACCTTTGGTCTATTGGCAAAGCCTATAAAGCATGTCACGTTGCTCATTCTTTCACACATCACTAAGCTCCTATTGCATTGAGGCCTGAATAGTAATTTTACAGTGGGAACAACAACTTGGAGGTTCTTAGTTCTCCATAGGGAAAAAAAAATAATTAAAAAAATCACATTTTATATTTGCCCACATGCTCATTTCTTGCTGCAGGTTGCAAGCAAATAAACAGTTACTTTCATTTACTTCTGCAGCCAAGGTTTAGGTAGCCCAGCTTGGAGTAGAAGAAAAAAAAAAAGGAATTCTTGCTTGCTTAAAAAAAAAAGTTCTCAATCTATTTCTAAACAGTCACAAATGCAAACCACCTGTAAGGCCTTGAGGAAGAGCTCTCTGAAGGTTGTCATTGTGCTAAATAAATCTTCCAAAGACAATTTTTTTCGGTCTTCACAAAGATAATCAGCAAGTTCTTCCTTTTTCTTTTCAATGGTGGCAAACTCCTTCTGCAGGTCCTTTGAAGCATCGAGACTGCCCTGAGACACAGGTTGCAACACAATTTATGCATATTAACAACTAGCATATTCTGAGCTACCTAGAACACTCAAGCCAGTTAACACAGAGCAGTCAGTTTTTAAAAAACTGACAGTTAAGATTTGTTCACAATGTGTGGTATTTTCTTCTTAATTGAACCATCTGCATTTCCCTGGTTTCATTTGGCCCAAAGCAGCTCATTGTATGTTGCCACTTTCACTATACAACCAGATGGAAATTTGGCACAATCTGGCATGACTGATGAAGGGAGATACAGCACCAGGATTTCTGCCTTTTAGCTTTAGTTAAGTGACCCTGTTTTGAGAACAGAAAAAGCTAGGAGGTTTGGAAATATGCAAATTGGAAATGTGGGAAAAAAAAAAAGCATATTGCAAATCTGTTCACTTTTTCTCCCCAAAGAGCACTGAGACAAAACACATTTCTGTACACATTTATAGTTGCATCCTACATTTCATTTTTAGGGCCTCCCTTTCTTTTGCCCACACGCAAAGCTGACTGGTCCTCAGCTGTTTCCTTATCACAATACCACATTACAGAAGTGGAGGAACATCTTGGATGCTCCTTCCACCAGGGCGCAGTGGGAGTGCAGTCCTGACCCTTCCCATAGAGCTCTATGTCCATTTGCAACCTGAATGACAGTGCCTTTGAGGAGAGATTTGAAGTGTTTAGGAAGAAGGATGGGAAATGTGTCACACCCACATTACCTACTTGAAGAGATTTTGCATGCTGTGTTTTTAAATCGTCTGTTGACAAAAATAAACGCTTCTCTATTTCCAACAGTTTCTTCAAGTTGGCACTTGCCTCAGCCCGCATAACATCAAAGTGGATTCTGAAAGGCCCACAAAAGGAACAGTACATTGAAGGCGTGAGTGTTTTGTTTTCATTAAGTTAAAAGATTATTATAAACAGTATCATCTCTGCAAATGAATGTAGAATTAATTCTCTAACCCAGACCCTGCTTTTGCAGGTAGTTCTCTATATAAATCCTTTTCTACGTGCTCAAACCCTCATGTAAGAAAGAATCTGTGCTTTTGCCCTCACTACCTCCCTGGGTAGATTGTGGAAGAACCTCACTGTTCTAGTATTCAAAAAACTCCTCCAAAATTTCCAGCCTATTTTTATTCATAGGCAACACACCCTCATCTCTCTTGTGCCAATACTGTCCTTACTTAGCTGGTTCTTTTCCCTCCTTACCTTTTCTCCCTAATCTATTTGTAGTCCAAAATTATATCTCTTCTCAGAGTTCATTTAGCTCACATGGAGACCCAAACATGTTACACTGCCGAAACAACATCTTCTATGGTTCTGACCTACTCTTTGTGCCAGGCAAGAAGTACTGAATCAGCAAAACCTGGCATGGTGTTTCACAGTGTATCCAGATGTGAGCAGCATTAGAAGAGTCCTTTGCAGGATTTGCATTGTAAACAGTTCTCCACAGGTTGATTAGCAAATAAATTCTGTAAGTTGGAAAGTTTGACTAAACTAAAGGGCAATTACTTTATAAAAAAGAGCACATTTATATCATTGACCAGCAAGATTTAGTTTCAGGTAACAAAAGTATTTCTATTATGACGCAACTTAAAAAGAAATTAATGTTTCAAAACAACATCCAAATTAAATTCTGCACAGATATAACTCGCAAAAGCCATAATATTTTCTGTGGCATTACTGAATAAAAAATATTTTCTTTTAATTATTTAGCAGCTACTTAAATGTCAATCCATCTCCAGATTTAAAAGTTACCCCTGCTTGTAGCTACAAGGAAACGTAAACCACTGCAAGGTTCCTCTTAATTCATAACAGGATTAAAAAATGTTAATGCCGTTGCTATAAATATGGATTCAGATTAGTGTAATTCAACATATCTCCATGTGATTCTTCTCAGCTAAACAGAAAGTGCTGGTGTTAGACTCATGAGCCTTTCAGGCACATGTGGGAAAGTCTGCAGAAACAGGTTTTTTTTTGATACCCACATACGTTAGAAACTTGTGCTGATACTCAACTCAGGGACTCCTGAGGTCCCTCAATTGCCAGTAAATCACCCCAATCATTCCCTCCTTACACCAGCTCTGCACATGTACCTCCTGATGGGCTTGTACATGAATATCACAGAAATTTCAGGGAAGATATGTTTCTATTGCAATAGAATAGAAGAGTTCTATTGGAATAGAAAGTAGTAGTGGTGGAAGAAGAATCCAGTCCTTCAAAATGAAGTAGTTCACTATTTACACAGTTTTACTGGATCATCCGAAAGAAAAATCACACTGAGCTCCACATAAAAAGTCTTAACCAGGTTGATTTCTAAATCTTAACAATGTTT
This sequence comes from Haliaeetus leucocephalus, assembly GCF_000737465.1. NCBI lineage: Eukaryota > Metazoa > Chordata > Aves > Accipitriformes > Accipitridae > Haliaeetus > Haliaeetus leucocephalus. Next base: position 514,071 of record NW_010973380.1, on the reverse strand, counting down.
GGTGTTAGAAGGGAACCTCTCTCTCCCATGGCAGAGAAGTCCTGTGACCTTATTACACCACCATAAAATGACTCAGCTCCTTGTTGGCTTTAAAGAGGTTGGCAATTCATACATGACAAAAACAAACAATAATGTCTTACCCTGCTGCCTTGGAAACAAAGTCAAGATCCCTGGGAAGCTGCAGCAGATCTGTGTGGGTTTTTTCGACCTCCTAAAATTGAAGAGAAAAATGGTTACCTTGCACAGTCAGTCAAAGAGTATGTAAGTTTTTCAGCTGGACAACATCAGGACTGAAAAATTAACACTTCAGTTTTCATTCTTATAAGCGTAGGGGTAAATTTAGTCTCGTTCATTCTTTGTCTCATGTTGGTACCCATAGGGAGTTAAAAAGAAAGCAAAAGGCTCTTTCAACTGCTCAGGCTTACATCCCACGTGCTGCCACAGTGCGCAAACTGACCTGAGATTTTGTCTTCATACCACTAAAATTAATTTCATTTGACAGATGCATTTGGGAGACGTGTCAACACAAGAGAGCAGTTGGAGAAGAAGAGAAAGAAAACAGCAAGGAGATATGTTAAACAAACTTGAGAAAGGAAACCTAGTGTTAAATCTCTAAACATTACTGCACATGGATTTGATCCCGTCTGCACAGAGAGCGGTGGAAAAGTTTTCATCGTATTTCAGGCACAGAGGCTCACTCTCCAGACACCTACAGTGGGGTGCTACAGAGGTCAAAGCCCCTTGGTTTCTGGGGAATGAATATTTGAGAATAATGCATGCAGAAATAATTTCACAGTTTTGTTGTACCTCCAAAATATGGTGAAGCAGAGTGATGTGGTTTTGGTTTGCTTTTGTTTCTGTTAGTCTGAGCAAGGCACTAATTTTAAAACCTCCAGCATCTCCAGTGTGTCGCCCCTAGAAGATACAGAAAAAAGTTCCTTCCAAGTTTCCAAGTCTTGCATTTGTATTTTCTGTTATCTTTAGAAACAGAGCAATTAAAGAAATCAGTTTACTTACATAGTTCAGAAAGTTTCCAACTTTAAGAATCAATTGGCAGAAAACTGGCAGTCGGTGACTGGTAAGAAGTGCTGAAGAATAAAAAGAGAGAGATTTTTAATAAACTAAATTAAGTGATCTGAAATAGGATTTTCCTTAGGTTTGACAGTGGGGGGTAACAAAATTCTCATCCAAGATTGTGTCAAGCCATATTTACGGATTTGGAAATATACCAGTACAGAAATAAATCAGCTGAATGGAAGTGGAATGAGTAAGTTTTTGTTATGGTCTCTTCTCTACAAATAGATGGAAAACTAGTTTTGCCATCAAGTTGGGAGTATAGATGTGTCATCCCTGCAGCCGCTTATGAAGGAGAACCACATATGAGAAAGTGTATAAACTAGTGAAAGTTTATAGCCCCCATTTCCAGCACATAATTATTCTAGGTTAAGAAAAGCAAAGGGCTTTTTGCCTTGTTATCATCGTTAGTGGGAGTGATAACCGGAAGCTGTGCATTTTAGCAGAAGAATCTGGGGTAAGAATAAAGTTTTTGGCAGAACTAGAACAGAAATGCTGACCCACGCAATGGGATGGAGGGTGGACGGGTGGGACTGCAGAGCTGTTGATTGCAACACAGTAAAGAGTAATGATAGCACTGACATCAGACAGCCAGGTATAGCCAAGTTTTATGTGCAAACATAAACAAAAGTTTTGCAGTTTAACTCTTCAACAGGAGGTCAATGACTCTCTAAAACTATTGAACTAATTGGTAGAATCCAAGATCAACTTCAAGAAAGAGCTAAAACTAAAACCAAGGCTAATTTCGTGTGAAGGGAGTTGCTGAAACACTGGTGAACATCATCTGGGACATCTGTTTTGGAAGCCAAACCAGATTCTGGTATGTCACTGTGGCCTGCTCCACCACAGAGCTAAGTTGGACTGCAACCAGTGTGCACTAGATGAAAAACTGGAACTGATTCATTGTTATGGACAAAAATCTCCACTGTGCACAAAAATTTAACCTCTATTCAAACAGAATCTGGCATTGACATAAAGGAAATTTTCTTCGTCTCTGCAGAACCACTGACAGGAGAGAGGTTTGTGTTATTCATGTCAACAGAAGCTCCACTTCAGAGCAGGACAGCACAAAACGTAGTTCTGCGGAACGAATTCTGGAAGCAGGACTCTACAGAATCGTTTTGACATTTGCTACATATTCAGCAATTAAAAGATTAATTTTGATTAGATTATGGCATATGTTACCACTGACGCTATTCAAGTAGAAGAGAGGCTTCCTATGACTGAGCCTGGGCATAGACACAGCACTGATGTACTTACTTTCACAGGCTGTCCTGATAGCTCGTGCTTTTGGCCACAGACACTCCAGCAGAACCGTTGTTTCCTCACAAATCAGCATACATTCAATCCGCAACTGGTAGCTAAAAGAAGTCAGTGGAAAAAAACCCCAACAAATACCACAAAAACAATCCCCACAGGCCTGATTAATTGACTTGTGTTCAGCAAGGGAATCACCCATTTTAGGCAATGTGCAGTACCAGCATTGTTACATGCTCTTTAATGCTCTGACATGAGAACTGGATTATAAATAAATCAAACACTTAGATATTTCCAAAGATGCCCTAGAAACAATTATCATCTCCTCTTTCAGAAAGCAATGTTGCACTGACATCTGGCAGTGACTTCCTTGCATGAGGCCATAATTTTTTATAATTCCTGGGCAACACTAGCCAGGACTTTTGTTCTTCCTTTCAACTTCCCAAACAGAAATTAGAAATATTTTTGCATTGATGTCCTTTAATGATATTTATGCCTCACCATGGATTAATGTTGTGGAAGAGCCATGAAAACGTTTTCTGAAGTACTTTTAAAGCTAGCTGTAAGTTTGAGAAAATGAAAAGGCATATTTTCACCATGACATTTTCAGAAAAGTGTTTCTGTTTGTGGCATGGCAACTGATCAGATTTATGGAGAGTTGTTGCTATGAATTACAACATATCACCATATTTTTATGAACAGCATAAAGACTTCTCTGCATGCACCTCATCTGACTTCGTAAAAATGAGGGAGGTGGTGAAAGCACAGGCACTGCTGTGATTCATTCACGGTTTTGTGGGCACTCTTTGGTAGACTGGAATCTCTAAGCCAGGGCTGGAGTGAATCAGCAGCCTGGTGACAGGATTCAGTCTGCAACTTCATGCCACACAGATAGTAGCTGTACAACAGTCAAGAGTTTTCTCATACCAAGGTTAATTTAACTGTAGTTTGCCAAAGGTGTCTGAAAGCCTTTTCAGCCTTTGGCAAGGAAAAGTTTCTCAAACCAGCTCTACAAATAGTAGTCAGATGATTTATCCTGAAGACTGAATATGAGGAACATTGCTCTAGCATAGGAAACAGAGACCTTAATTCTTATGGACAAATCTTATAAGAACCACACTAATGGGTTGAAGACAAGAAGAATTTTGCTTACCTAGGAACTTCGAAGAGATGGAGATAAAACTGATCTGCATTTGCTAGTTCTGATTTTTCTTCTTTGAAAGATTTCAGGCTATTTATCTAACAGGGAATAAAACAGTAAAATAACCACACAGATATTGTGGCTGCCCATAGCTTCTTACAGGTATGAAATGGGCTTTTCTGAACTTGCTGGGAGCACAGGCAATGGGACTGAGGCAGCTGAACAATAAATTCCATGTATGAACTGGTTTGTAAGGGCAAATGCGTAGGTTTTGTTTTTACTGGAAGGTCATCTGCATTCGTATAACGTCTTGTAGGATGAATCCCTGATCCATAGGCAAGGATTCAGCAAGCTATAGTGCATAGAAGTCCTGCAACCCCTTTAAAAAGATGGGTCCTTTCCCTTTCTCCTCATTGCAACCTGCTCTGAAAGGCTCTTTATTCACCTAAGTCCACAAATGCTAATGTACTTCATCCATCTAATTAAAAAAACGGGAACAGAGAGCAGCACTTAGTCTGCACCTGTGCTGAGTCTCCCAGTGTGCTGTTGCCTAATGTCTGTGCGAGGAGGCCAGACCGTTGCTGGGGCAGACTTCCCACCGCTCTACCTTGGAGTTCATTGACTGAGATGGTGCAGGAGGATATGGGATCCAGTCATAACTTCTTGCTTTAGCAGTGCAAGTGTTTAAAGCTGAGCACAAAACACACTGAACTCCATCAGAATAACACACTTAATACCTCATGGTCTTCAGGCAGCAGTTTAAGTAGCTGCTTCAGTATCTCAGCATCCAGCTTGGATCTATCCCCTTTCTGAATCATGTCAACAATCTCTTCATTGGAGCTGTAGGAAAGAGAGAAGTGCTGTGGAGCAATGGCACAGGGAGGAGTGACATGACAAACAGAAGACACCCCAACCTCTCAGCTAGCACTACAGGAGTAAATGAAGTAACTTACTATGCTTGGCTCCCATTACATTTTGGATCTTAGTCCTCAGAAGTACAGTGGAGATATGAAAAAGCAAAGCTTTTTTTTTTTTTTTTTTAAGCCTAAAGCAATATTCCTCATAATTTAGATGTGCTTTCTGAGCTTTGTTCATCTTTACGCAACAAACCACGAAGGCCCTCCTTTTTCTGTGGCTGTCCAGTGTCACTAGGAAGAGATTTACTTTTGGATTCCTCCACTGCTTGCAGCAAAGCCAGGGCTAAAACCAATGGCTCTCCTCCTGCTGAGTATTTATAAAGATCCCAGAAGGTTTTGCCCAAAACCCTTGCCTGAAACTTTGGCAGACAACATGTCTTTGAAACGAGTCCAGACTGCTCTGGTTTGGGCTCTGGAGAGCTCGGCTCCCTGCAGCCACCAGTGCCAATAGAGGCAGCACCCGGCTGCAGAGCAGCCTCATCCCTCACGAGTGCAAGCAGGGCTCAACTCTTTGATCCCACGGTCACTAGCTGCTCTCAGGAGAGCTTCGCCACTGCCCAGGGAATCACGCAGAGAGAGGAAACAGCAACCGGATTAGGCTATGCACAGCTCTTCCCCACTGAAAAGCAGTTTGCAATGGAAAAAGAATAAAATATTCTTAAAAAAAAAATCCCTCTGACTGATTCTGATTTATTCTTAACACAAAGGAACTTCTAAGCTGAGTTGCTTTTCGAAGCCCTTGTAACATGGGCCATTGCACAAAAGGCAGGGACACAGCAGAACATCCATCTTCATCCTGCAATAGTTTCAGGAAATCTAAGAGTAAAGATATTTTGCCAAAAACTAATACATATCCCTTTCATTTGTTTTTTTCCCCTCCCTGTGAAGACTGTGGCTTGGTAAATTTCCTGTTATTTAATTATAGAAACTGTTTCCTATTTATAGAAAAACTGCAAATAAAATCTATATACAATTTTGGATCTGAACCCTTGGAGATGTGTCTTTAAAATCAATTAAGTAACCCGAGACTTCCAGTCAGGAATCTTCACTGATGGTTGCTGCCAGCTGTTGATATTTATGTCAATAAAACCAAACAAAAATATGTTTCCACATGATTTTGCTGTTATTTATGAATATTGTCTCTTTAGGAATTAGTGGTCCATTTTAGGTTTAATACCAGTGTGAGACATGATATTAATTGTCTGGAAAGAGACTGCCACATCTCATTAGTTTAAAAAAAAAAAAGAAAAGAAAAAGAAGTTGACTCCTTTCTAAAGACAGATACTAGTTGTAAAGTATTTCTGCTACATTTATTTCATTTAATGTCTGAATAAACACATAGACACATCAAATAAGTAATTCAGACAGTACTCTCCAAATCTTACCACTTAAATTGCTTCAGAACTATACTCAGAAGGAAGCTTTTCTTTGGATCTATGAAAGTGATCTGTGAAAAGAAAAAAAAGTAGTTAGCTAGAAATAAATTTACCTTTATTTTAATGGAAATTTTAGAGCTTTTGTTTGTTTGTTGGGTGAGATTCATTCTTCTCTGGTAATAACATTATCAACAATCTTCATTGATCAAACTTAGAGTAATTACAATGGTACAGGTCATTAGTTCTATTTTAAAAAGAGAGAGGCAAAGGCATAGAGAAGGGAATTGATTTGTCTAGAATATTCCAATTTATAAGAATTAATACTGAAATGCCCATGTCTTCCCCTCTCAGATGAAGACCTCTCCCTCAGCAGTTACTTCAACATGTTTAATTCTACACTTCTCCCGTGCTTTTTTTAGGTAATCTTAGGCAATGGTTATAAAAATATTTCAAACATTCTTGTTATAAATGATTGACAACAGTAAAGAGTGAATAAGCTTTTCTCTTCCAAGAATTTTGCCAGGCTCTACAAAAAGCAAGCAGTCCAAGTACCTCTTTTGCTTTCTTTATTTTTGGCCCCATTTTCTCCTTAGGTGCTGTTGGCGGGACAGAGAAAAGTAGCTCCAAGCTTGTGTAGTCAGGCTCTACAAGCTCCCTGCTGCTGTTTGGCATCATGGCCCACATGGAGCGACTTTCTGGAAGAGAAAAACACTTCAAGATGGACCACAAAGGTAGAGGAGCACTTTCAAGGCAGTGTGATTTGTGGAAGGGAAAACACTTTAGAGGATGAATGAAATATGACACTCATTAGTCCTGGACAAATGTTAATTATTTAAGAGTGGCAGCTCCCACAGACAGCATCCTGAAGGCTAATCAAACCTGGAAAACTACTGCCACATTTGATTCACCGAACTGAAGGCAGCAGATGAACTTAATGGGCTGCTCGAAATTCTTCTGGCTATTGCTGACTGGCTACACATTGCAGAATTGTGGTGCCCAAACAGGGGATGTTGCATCCAATTAGGTAATCATCTCTCTTTGCAAGAGATAAGGACTCCCAAGCCCAGCATTATGACCAGAATCATCAGGAGCCATCTGAATAACACATGGCACTTTGAAACATGAACTTGTCTACAACACTGGAATCTTTAACAAAGGATCTCACCTTTTTCCTTAGGAGAGATTGCAACAGTGGCACTGAAGACATTGTGGATGAATCTGAATTTGTATCTCTGCCCAGGAAGGCAGACTGTGGCTCAAACTGGTTTTTACATGCTTGTTTATGTATTTTATCATAGCAGCAAGTTCTTACCCCCTGCTGTCCACTTTTCTTGGTGATAAGCACAATGGAGAACAACTACAAGATCTGTGTTGTGTCGACTGAGTATTAAAAGCTGCAGCAAAAATGGAAATGTATTCATAGTCTCCTTGCTGAAGGTTGAACAGGACTTGCAAACCGCTTTGGCAGGCCACATGTTAACCATAGACCTTAGTGTTATTTTGTGTGACGGGAAAAAAACCCCACACAAATCACATGGCTGTGGTCACTATGAAATGAAGTTGGAGGCTACACCCTACCCTGAGGGTACATGTTGCCCAGCCATATTGACAAGAGTTTTCAGCCTCAGATCTTGGCTGATGCATCTTCTGGCTGTGCAAGAAAAAAAAAAAAAAAAAGGTAAAAGTTTCAGCTGAGAAGACACTGGTGATGTGTCAGGAGTTCATTAGGAAGAACCACAAAGCATGACCGTTCAACAGATCTTTCCACTCAGCACACTCAGAGCATTTTGCAAACCTTAATTAATGCAGACTCACAACATCACTTCACAAGTAACGAATAGAGACTAAGAGATTAAGAGAAGATAATTTTAGCAGCCACAGAGCCTCAGTTCAGTGCTTTTCCCAAACTACTATTTCCTCCATTTATTGGTGAAGGCCTGGCTTTCCATATTTATTTGTGATTACTAATTTTTTGTAGGATGAGAGCGGACAATGGGACCACCTGTGTGACCTGACTTACTGAGTCAAGGCCTAGCCCCCCCGACATTAGCATTTTTGTTTGGATGTGAAGTAAACGAACCGATTACCCCGGTGTCACGAACACGCACGTACGTCTTGCTACGTCGGAGGGGAGCTTCTGCCAGTGAAACACCTTCATCTTCAATGTCGGCATCTTCTTAGGGTGGGGCTGCCTCCCGTATCCACAGGTAAGATGACTGCACTCGGGATTACTGCACGGCTGGGGAGGTGGGAGTGACGGGGCATTTACGCCAGGCACGGGGAGGGGTGGAGGAGGCACCTTACACCCAGAGGGTAGTGGTGCAGGGGTTGGCAGTAGTGGTGGCATGGCAGACCGTCCTTGGGAGGGCGAGGAAACACCTCGCTGGGAAGGTGACGTGTTCCCTGGAGACTGCTGCGCCTTCCTGGAAAGGCCAGTTGTTGGAGAAAGGCTCAGGTCTGCACCGGGGCTTTCCTCTTCCAATTCCATATCAACTTGAATGCATTTGTTCACCTTTTGAACAGATCTTCTGGACACTGTTTTGTGGTGATTTGGGCACTGCATGCTTGGTAGCACGTTCTCCATGGCTTGCCCCGGTCCCATTTTCCTGCTCTACAATACAACAAGGAAGTGCATGGATTAGCAAAATTCCTCACAACTGCTGGCTACTGCTAACTACCAGAAAAGGAAAAATAACAGTGACTTTCTGTCGTGGTTTAAGCCCAGCTGGCAACAAAGCACCATGAAGCTGCTCACTCACTCCTTCCCTTCCCCCTCCCCGCCCCCCGGTGGGATGAGGAGGACAAAATACACTGAAAGCCTCGTGGGTCAAGACAAGGACAGGGAGGGATCACTCACCACTTATGGTCAGGGGCAAAAGACACTCAGCTTGGGGAAAAAACAAAATCAATTTAATTTACTACCAATCAAATCAAAACAAGGATAATGAGAAGTAAAACCAAATCTTAAAACAGCTTCCCCTACCCCTCCCTCCTTCCCAGCTAAACTCCACTCGCAGTTTTCTCTACCTCCTCTCCCCCTCAGTGGCGCAGGGGGACGGGGAATGGGGGTCAGTTTGTCAGACATTGTCTCTGCCGCTCCTTCCTCCTCAGGGGGAGGGCTCCTCACACTCTTCCCTGCTCCAGTGTGGGGTCCCTCTCATGGGAGACATTCTCCATGAACTGCTCCAGCATGGGTCCCTTCCACGGGCTGCAGTCCTTCAGGCACACACTGCTCCAGTGCAGGCTTTTCCATGAAGTCCCAGCCATCTTGGGGGCATCCCCCTGCTCCGGCATGGGCTCCCCTCTCCCCGGGCTGCAGGTGGGCATCTGTTCCCCCGCTCCCCTCCATGGGCTGGGGGGGGACAGCCTGCCGTCTCACCACGGGCCGCAGGGGCATCCCCTCCTCCGGCGCACCTCCTCCCCTCCTCCTTCACCGACCTCAGTATCTGCACAGGGGTTTCTCTCACATTTCACTCTCCTCCCGCTGCTGCAGGTTCCCCTTCTTAGAACTGTTCTCCCAGAGGCGCTACCACCCTCGCTGATGGGATTGGCCTTGGCCAGAGGTAGGTCCAACTCGGAGCCGGGGAAGCTTCTAGCAGCTTCTCACAGGAGCCACCCCTGCAGCCCCTCTCCTGCTACCAAAACCCTGCCACGCAAACCCAAACCAGTTTCCCATTAAGGTAAATGGCAGAAATATTTCTATCGATCTGCTTTACAAGTGACATTTCATGGTGGTTTAATCTGTGTGAGTCAGGAGCAAAGCAGTACTGCTGGCCATAAGGCTCCTTTTTGACTTCCCTTGATCCTTCTGCCTTCTTGTAACAGAGAAAGGAAAAGCAAATGCTATCAGCATAATAGATCTCTACCTGGTTGCTTTTTTCCCCTTGTTGCTCAGCCATTCTGTAGGATTTTTCTTTTGATGGGGTAAATGGATGCCTCCTACAGAAGTTACTACAGGTGCTCTGCAGAGGGGACTTCTCAAACAGCAGGGACACAGACACTTGTTCCTAAGAAACCATGTTACCACAACTTACCTTGAGTGCAGAAGGGTGGGGATTTTGAGAGAAACTCTCAAAATAGCCTAATAAATTAAACAAGCTACAGCTGAGGAGAACTCAGGCTGAGCTGCTTAGGGACCTGTGACCACACAGGGAAATGACTGATAAGCATTAAAATGAGTAAGATGGTCTTATTTTGCCCTTCAACCAAATTTTCACCTAGGACAAATCTTTACATTTGTCCCGAGACTATACAGTTTCTCCCACAGCCTCTTGCAAAAGGCTATGTGGAAGTGCCCATCTTGTATGTATGCCCAATTTTAAACTTGGAAGTGGACCTTACCTAAGTTAGTAGCACGCTTGCTGGCTCAGGACTTGGTTTTGTTTGCTTGACTGAGAAAACCTTTCTTTTGCAAACACTTACATCTCCTGTGGATGAACAGTGTCCTGGGACACTTAATCTCGGTAGCTGTAGTTGCTTTGTGATTTCTCTCTTTAGCTAACTTCTATAGCAATGGTCATCAACAACTGTAGAAACACCACGAGCTAAATGGGGAGCAACGAGCAAACTATCACCCTCCAGAAAAGACACAGTAGATGCAGCCTTTTTAGGGACTGTGTGTAGAGAGAAACAAAGACCCCCCTCATCCTAGCCCTTATACAAGTCTTTAACAAAACATGCATTAGTAGCATCAGCAGCTTTAATGGAGTTAACTGGCTGGGTACTTTCATTTTTATTTTTAGTGCAGGATCAGAGACTTATTTGGTGTATACACCATGTTTATGTTCCCAAAGGACTAGATTAATACTTATGAATGACCATTTTTCTCCTGACACAGCAATTTTAAGTAATGACTCAGACAAAACTCTTTAAGGGAGCTGCATTAAACTCTACAATTGATGCATCTCTAGTCCATAGTAGAGCTCTAAAGCATATCCTATAATTTGAAACAGTTTGTCTTTGAAACCTAGCAGTTCATACTGATGATAGTGTCCACCTCTTACAACAGCCTCAGTAAAATTGTGAAGCAGTGGATCCAAGGCAAAAGAAAGCAATAAAACTTTTGATCTGTGTTTTTAATCTTAATTTAGTAGGAGTGACTTACGTTGAAAACATTAAATGTTAAATCAACCAGAAAATAACACTTGATTTACATACAAAATGGAAACAGTTAAAATAGCTAAGCCAAAGGCCTGTAATAGAAAATGAGTATTAACTGTATTTGCTGTTTACTTAAATTAATTTTTTGTTGGTTTCCATAAATTTTTTTTGCACAAATAAGCACTAACACTTCCCCAAAGGTAAAGCAGGCTTACATTTAATTTATGTAAACAACTTAATGTATCCCCTTTAGGACTTTACAATCTTTGTGCTAAACTTGTACAAATGTCTGTAATTACCCTAGCAGGACAAGTGAGGGATTCAGCACTATGAAAGAGCCTAATGAGAAATAAGCCACTTTCTGCTAGAAATATTAGGAGTAAAATGAGCGGATTAAAAAAAAATCTTATTAGAAATAATCGTGTTAAAATTCTGCTACTTGTTTATTTTAATTAAGCTATTGGAGGAATCAGTAGAAGATAATTAATTAGGAAGCTCATTTTTTTTTAATCAGAGTGCTCATCTAAATTGCTACAGGGTTTGTGTAAAGGAAAGTCTTGTTTTTGAAAATCCTAATAAACAAGCAATACTACACAAGAAACAGCTAATATGCTTTGAATGATAAATAGGCTTATAATAATGTACCTCCAAAGATTATACTTTTGAGACTATGTAGAGAAATCCATGCTCTTAGGAAGATTAAAGCTTTGGTATAACTTCAAGGCAGCTGTAACTTACATTGCTGATACTGTTCAAATGAGCTTGCGGGTATATTTAAAAAAAAATCTCTGCATCAAATTTCTCCTTACAAAGTGCAAAAATCCACCTCTAGTAAATATATACACATATACATACACATCTGAATGCAACCAGATAAGGACTAACATACTGCAGAAAGCTCCAAAAGCTCAGTAATTGGCTAGCACCATTTAGGCAGGGCAGAAAACGGAGATTGACTCAATACACCAGTCCAACTCTGATGATCGAGTTGAAATCAATTAACTTGCAATTAACTGTGAAGCTGTTTTCAGTGCTCTGCTACTCTACCTTTTGTTTTATTGGGAAAGCTGCTGATGTTTGAGGACTGCCACAATACAGGCTTTCATTTCTGTCTGCTTACTGACACGCTAAAAATAGGCACACTTCTCATTAGCCTAAGAAGAGAAGTTGTATTTTGATGGCATAGGGTGTAGATTTTTAAGTTAGATCCAAAAAACAGCTTATCTCTGTGTCTTGGGCTATGTAAGCACTCTCATTTTTTCATTTCTAGTGTTGCTGATGGGCTGATATAGGGCTATGTTATTTTTATAAACTTGATTTTCTTCGTAGCTGGAAGTTCATTTATTGGTCATTATTATGCTGGAAACAGGGATTTCAATGAATGCTTCAGAAAACCTGGTATTTCCCCTTGCGTGCTATTCCTAAAGTGTTTTTTGGAGAGGGGGAAGTTGTTTAAAAACTGTGCCCCATACACTCTCAAGGTAACCATCAAAAGTGTAAGCACAAGAGTCAATATCTGCAATGCAAGATATTTTTGAGGGTAAGATGTTCTGCTTACCAAATAGCTGGAAGTGAGCTACAGGATGTATAACCCAACCAGGGACAGGGTTAGTCACTTGATTATGCAGATAGATGGTCCCTAACTAGTACAAAGCTATTGATCGTTACCTCCAAATGGGCTACACTTGCTATGGTTTGGATTCAGGGACCTGCTTGCATTAGGAGGCTCCCAGTGTGATATTCTTCGCTGCTGACTTTTCAACAGGTGTAATTTATTCTTGATGTTTATGATTCTTACAAGGATAAGAATAAGAAGTAGAAGAAATTAGAGATCTTAATCCTTTCTTGCACAAATAATCTTGTTGCTATAAGGGTCACCCTCTTCCTTTCAGATACATTCCTAGGGGTCCCCAAGGGTTTTCTGCAATCTGGGTTCAGAAAGGTCTTAGGGGAACAGCAACTCTTTGGAAGTTACCCTCGTCCTTTTGTTTTGACTCTAATATGGCTGCAAACACGTGTTACGATGTCAGAAAAAAGAGGAGATTTTTTTTTTTCTTTTTTTGCTTATTACTAACAGTATTTCCTTTGTGGTATTTTTCATCTATAGTTGTCAAAGTGTTTCAAAGGATACCATTGTCCCCATTTTACAGATGTGGGAACTGAGGCACAGAGAAATGGCTTGCCCACAGCCACTCAGGAAGCCAGTGGCAGAAAATAAGTAGCCCAAGTCCCTGGCATTTCATTTCAGTGCTCCAGCAGTCAAAAATCTGTTTAGTCTTTGCAATCTAGCAAGTTACCCACCTCTCCCTCATTAAGATCCAGCTAATGCTGTACCTCCATTTTCTCATATCAAAAAGCTGGAAACAGTTGGAAACAAAGTAAAAATGCTCACTTTTCACTCTGGAACTGCCTCTGGCGGTGAGGCAGTTCAACCAAGGAACCATGTGAAGGTCTATGTAGAGTACGGCGGTGGGCTGTGAAAGGTAGGAGGCTGGGATAAGGTGGCCTGCAGGACTAACGGAGGGGTTTGTAGAAAGTATGGATGAACTCTTCAAAATGGAAAGGAATTTTGACAGTTACTTTAATTGGGGCTTGTATAGCTGAAGGGATTAATGACAGGATATAATAGCTTTAATCTTTAGGTGTTTGCTAGGTTTGGGATGCGTCATGGTTTGGAAGAGATTACCATGTTGGCTGTCATTTGATCTACATGCGGTTATGCTGTGGTCTGCACCCAGACCTCTGCAGGCAGCTGTATGTGTCACAGAACATGCCTTGTGGAGGTCAGGGTCTCTCCTCTGCCCTCTAGAACTCTACAAGTGAAGTAGAGCAGTTGAACGTACCTGGAAGGAGAAAAACCCTTCTGTCCTCCTGTTCTCCCTGGGGTCTCTCCAATTAAGGAGGTATTTTAGAAAAGCAAACCATTTGTCTGTGATTCAGGATGGGTTTGCAGACTGCTACTATGGTGAATGCAGTCATTACTCTCAGGGCATATTCTTCTGTGTGTATGATACTGGCTCACCAAAAAGGATTAACATATAGACCTGAAAGCATTTCTGGACTCCTACTACTCCTATCTTTTCTGAACTGCTCTGCTTCTCTTGTATCTGGTTCTTGCTGAACAGAGAATCATAGAAATGTTGGTTGGGAGCGACCCTGGAAATGGTCTTGTCCAAGCTCCCCTTCAGGGGACTATCACCACCACTATAGATCAGCTCAGCTATGGTTTTGTCTAATTGAGCTGTGAAAACCTTAAAGAATGGAGATTACAAAACATGGCAAAGTGTATAGAAAAAGTCTGTTGGCCTCCAAGGATCACTCCTGGAAGTTGTGTGCTATTAGGCGTTTCGTTTAGATTACAATATCAAGTTGTGGGTTTCAAAGGATCACAGCGGCACACATCATAGATCTGTTACCCTTTTTGTCTATGCTGCTTCTTCTTTGGGCAAACCTTATCTCTCTGTGGCAGCTCTGACTTTCTGCATCTATTCTGACTGATGGATTTGGTAATTAATTGTCACCAATTCATGACTAAACTCATTGCAGATTATGTTGTATGAAGCTGCATAAGTACTAAACAAACACATCAGGTTCTGCATGCCCAGAGCAGGGCAAACCAACCGTAACCATAATGTAGGTGTCATCAGCAAAGACTGCTGATCCTAGAAAAAACCTACTTTGACAGGCTGGGAGTGTATCTAAACTGACTTGATAGGAGCTGACTGTCACAGTGTGATTCTTGTCTTCTGACTTTGAGTAATGTAAGTGGAATCTGCTTAAAGTCTCCATTAGGGAAGACCAGAGCTCCTGCTAATTCCTACTGACACCTGGCTCTCTATGAATTGTCACACACAGTTCTTGCAAGAATTGTTCATGCCACAGCAAAGACAGTGTTAGAGAGTCCCTAATGTGAATTAAATGCTAGCATAGAATGGATGAAAGAGTGAGTTACACTTACGGTGGTGAATATGTGATCAAATTGCAGTGATCAAATTCTCCACTGGTATTTAAGGTCTGGTACCTGCTCTACACAAAGGAATCAGAAACCTTTTTCTGTATTATGGACCTGCATTGCCATTGCAAGTCCTGCAAACAAGGTGGTTATTCTGCAAGATTGTCACTGTGTAGTAATTGCAAACACCTAGAGAGGTCCCGTCACTATCACTGCCCCGTTTTAAACCCTCTGTAGTCAGGCTTCTAGACATGGCAAAGCTGTTTTTCATATCCTGCCCACAGCTTGATTGTAAGGTGACCAAACAAAACGTGGTTCTGGTGGAGTTGGTTCACGACTGTATTTCAGATACGTTAGGTGAATATAACCCCATGACTAACATGTTCACCCATATTTCATGGCTGTGACTATTACCACATAGACCGAGCTCGATTGGTACAATGCTGAATTTTAGCATTGGTAAGCTTGTATGTTTTACTCAGTTGACCACTGTGTACAAAAACCCCAGAAATATGAAGCTGTAGGTCCAGGCTTTATGTTTAGACAGACTGAAAACTGGTTAATTTTGCTGAAATGGGCTCATGCATTTTTCTTTTATTTCAATTTATCCCCTCTCTTTCTAACCAGAACAGAAGGTATTTCTCAGCCACCTCTGCTCTACTGAATGTAGGAGAGGACCAAATGGTACACTCAAACTGAAAGATATTGGCATCATTTTGGACACAGAGATTTCAGCCATGCTCTAAGTACAGTGCAACACTGTGGTGGTGCTCATGTACTAGATATAGCTCCATTTATCCATCTCTGTTTCTTTGAGAGAAAACAATGGGTAGTTATTACTAAGCATATACAACAATTACATGCTTAGGTGCTTTATAAACTATGTAGAAAATACAGGAAGTTGATGAACAAAATCTGGTGAATCATAGGTCTTCCCCATCCCCACAAGAGAAAGAAAACTTGTCAAGTACTTATTTTATTCTAAACTTTGAAATATTTTCAGTATTGAAATAAAAAAAAAACAAAAAACCACCCCCCCCCAACCACTGAAAATCCATCCCATTAAACATATCTAAATTCTGATGTGAAATACTTGGAAAAGACTCCTGCTGATTTCTTCCATAGCTTCCTTTTATCATATAGCCAATGCTTAATTAAGGAATATGCAGTGATTTGGCAGCTAGAAACTTGTGGTGTTCACAGCCTGGTTTACATACTGGACTCCATTTGCAGTCACTGTAATATACCACATGAATTCTTTTTTGAGGTCCAAACTCGCTTTTGGCTTCAATGACCACAGACCTTTTGAAATAGCTGCAAGTGATGTTTTTACCAGCAGTTAATTTGGCCTTGCAACCACTGAAAAATCTTCAGGATCATGAGCTTTATTTCAAGGTCACAAATGCAACAAAACTGCACATCCCAGTTGAACATCATTCTATGACCTGCTCTGATTCTGTTCCCCTGTTCTTCTTAGAAAATCACTGTAATGGAAACAGAGCTGCTCTGGAGTAATAAATTATAAATGCTATGCTTCAGCCTGCTTATTGGGATGTGATTGTATAGATAATTTAATATAGTTTTCACAGATGACCATGGAACAAAGAACCGGCAGTGGCTCAAAATGACCCATTTCTCTGTAAAGTCTTGAGGGCAGTGGGAAGATAATGCCAAACACCCTCTCTTTGAAGGCCAAGGTAAGACCGCAGAGCAATAGAACCTCTGGCTGTGTGAAGAGAGCTGCTCTCTCTAGGTGGACATGGGGGTAGCTGAAAGACCCAGGTGGACAAGTGGACAACCGCTGCAGCATCTGAAGAGAGCAGCTTGCAGGGCATCAGCAGGTAAGGTTCCCTACGTAACACCCAGAAAGCCTGTTTGTTCATGAGTCCTGAATCTCCAAATGATGTTGTTCCTATTGATATAACAGCGGGGTGGGGAGCAGGAGGCTAACTGCTCACTCCTAGCCTGGGCTGCAGGCTTTTGCTGGAAACACGGAGGTCAAAAAGCTGCTGGGAAAACACATCTGATACGCAGATTTTTGTAGCCTGGGGTCTAATCTGAGAGCAGAGAAGCTAGATTAAAGAGCAAAAGGATGATGCTTGGGTGATGTGCTCTGAGACTGGAAAAGAGGAAAAAAAAAAAGGGAAAACCTGTAAATGTGATAGAGACCGTCCTGCAGGTCAAACCTGGGGTGGGTTACATGATTCTGCAGGAAACCGTGGGGCTCTGCCTGCTTCTGCCAGCCGGGAACGGGACTTCAGCTGCAATGGGGCTGTGCTGCTCTGCGGGGTCTGCTGAACTGAAGGTGCCCATGCGTCTGCTCTCTAGTCATCTTTGCTTTTTTTAACCGATTCTCAATATGCTCATAGCAATGCTTTGGTTAAAATAAACCAGTGATTTAATTCTTGGTTTAACTTCTAACTTAGTCCAGCAAAGTTTTCAGTATTACAAGGACATTACAAGTCCTATTAAGCAAAGCAAAATAAGCTTCAGCCTGAACATTAGTCTAGCCACAGTGAATTACCATATAAAGGCAAAGTTCTTAAATGTACCCAGCTCTTCACTTGATTCATGTTTCAGCACAGTATCACACTATAGATTCAACAAACATAGATAATTTTAAATGGACAGCTATGTACAAAACTATGATACAATGTTATTACAAAACTTGAGAAATAAAGCTCTGAATTTTGAAAACACAATACTGCACATTCCCAGTTTTAAAGCAAAAGTAACATGAATCTACACATTCTGCAGCTTGAACACAAAGACTTTTGAGTGCAAGCAGCTGACAACAGCATTCAGACCCGGAGACTTACTAAAGGATGAGCTGAAAATGTGTCCGATAGAGCATTCTGGAAAACCTCTTTCTGTTGCTTTAATAAGAGGAACTGGGGCCCTGGTTCTCCAAAAGTTGATGGATGCATCTGTGCATGTGAGAAGACTACTGCAAGACTACCGACGTGCTTCAACTTAATTGCACATAAACGTCATGTAAGAACCAGACACTGTTTATATGGCCATATGCTTACTAAAATACATACTTTTTTTTTTTCTTTTTACTTTTTTTTTCCCTGTAACCGATTTCCCTTGCTTTAAATGATTGAGAGTAAAAATACATTTGTCTGATCTGAGTCTTGGACCTGGTCCAATATAAATTGTCAGTGGGCGATGAGAAGAGGGAGTTAACACGCTTCCACCTGTAATGGTACAGCCACTGCTTAATTTATACCCTTAATTTAGTTGAGGCACTGCTATTTTTAAAATTTCTCTGAGGGCTAAACACTGCAGTCCTTTCTTGGGCCATACTCAGCTGTCGTTTCAAGAGGAGTTTGGCCTAAGAGCAGGTTGAAAGACTTGGCTTCCCGGACAGCGGACGAGAGGTCTGACCCTTTCGGGCCGCCATGCACAGAACCGGCCCCCAGCCCCACGGGCACCCAGCGTAAGGCACGGCCGAGGGGGCTGCAGTCTCCGGGGAGACTCTTCGGGTCTTGGGGAGGGGAGGGAAAGGCTGTGCGAGGAGAAGCGGCACGTTCTGGTGGGGCAGAGGTGACCACGGTGGTGTTTTGGCGATGCAGAACCCGGCTTCTGAGAAGCTGGCAGCGCTCCGGGGACATGTGAGCAGTTCGCTGGGTCTCTTATTTCTTCTGCCTTGCTGTGACACCTGCAGGAGGAGGGGGAAATGCAAATTATTTGCAGCTATAAATTGAAAATGGTGTGGTTTTGCACGTGCGTGTATCTAATGGTCAGGGTGCTACTAGGGAAACCAGTCTCAGATAATCTAAAAACAGGTAGACCTAAATCTTTATGTACTTCATTGCTTTTAAGCTGGATGCTAGTTCAGTCCAACAACATGAGCCTTGTATTTTCAAAGCAGAATATTGGAATATGCTTCTAGATAATAAATTGCTGAACTTAATAAATCTAGAGGATTTAGCAGAACTGTCAGAAGGATGGGGCAGCACACTGTCATTTTTAAGAGCCTGTCTCACTCCATAACCAAAGCAAATACCGCTTCTAATGGTATTAAGCCCATACAGGAAGATGAGCATTAGCTTGATTATATTCTCATGGTCCATTAGAAAACTGCCCACAGACAATACTGAGTCTGCAGAAGGGAAGGGGAAGCATCTGTTCCTCTAGAATTAAAGGAAGACAATTGAAAAAAACAAAGGAGGAGGAGGAAAACCTTGACTGTCAAACCCTGGTGTCTCTTTGCAGGGGGAGGCTGATGTCCCACTCTGCCACGTACACGCCGTAGCTGGTGGCAGGCAGCGCTGCGTCCCCCTCCTGCCCCCTCCCTCCCTCCTCACCAGGCTGTGGTCTTCGAGCACTGGCCTATGCTCCCAGGTTGGTTTGTTCTTTTATTTTCTAGGGAATAAATCCAGTGGATTTGTGAGCAGGGAAATTGCCAAAGCCCGGTTGCTTATGGACTTGTGCTTTCAGGACTTTTGTTTCCCCTAACCTTTCCAAGTGACATAAAGATGGGAGGAGAGGGAAAAGGTTGCTGCACAAACAGACGTGAACATTTATCTGTAGCAATTCTCTAGGGTCTAAGGCAAGGGAACTCAAAGAGCACCTCCCCTGAGTTCAGGCATTTGTACAGTCCCTCCTCTGTTTGACTGTCAGCTTTTGTTAAATGGTCCTTCTTCAAGCTCTTTTCAGATTTGGTTGGAAATGAGTTCAGATGTTACCAGGGTGCGCACAAACACAGTGTGACTACCAGTGCCTTGATTCCACAGGAAAACCAGCTAAACCATTTTTTTCGGGAATATGGAGATAACGTGGGATACCACTCTTTGGGTGTAAAAGCTGACATTTAAAGAACATTAAGACAGAAATTGCTGCATAACAAGATATAGTCAAGGTGAGGCAAGAGCTCAGTAGCTGATTACAACAGTCTTTTACTGCTCTGAAATATTATTTTATAGAGTCACGGGCTGTTCCTGCCCTTACTCTGCTGCTATTACAGAAGCTCTAAAAACTGATAAGGGGATCGATTCTTGATCCCTGCAGCTGGATCTGCACAAGAAGGAAGAAGATTCCTGCGACTTCACTGAGACCCAGTAACTTCCACATCCAGCAAATCCACCAGAGAGAGAAATATCCTGTACCAAAAGAGAACTGGTGCTGTTACCTGCACAAATCATGTGCACTTGGGACAATAAATGACAGAAAAAAAAAAAAGAGGTGGAACATCCTAGGAAAAAATATTGTTGGGGAGCACTCTAGGCTTGCTGAGTCTGTCACATCATGAGGGATGGACTTGAGCTGCATTTGGGTGAGGAAGCACTGTGGCTGGACACTAAGAGAAGCAAACAGATTTTTGTTTCCTCTAACCTTTCCAAGTGACATAAAGATGGGAGCAGAGGAAAAAGGGAATTGCAGGTTTCAGGGTGCAGCTTGTCTCTACCCTCCTGGCACTGAAGCACAGCCGAGCGCTGCCGGCGCGATGCGGCTGTGCCAGGTGCTGCATTTCAAGGATGCGCTGAAACTCCTGCCTGACTTGGTCACTTCATAAAGGTACTGTTTGTCCATGCATTCCTTTATATCGCTTTCCCAGGTCTTCTAAGGGGAATTCAAAACTGTCTGTGTCTCTATTTTCCTCAAATATGACTTTTTTTAAGCCTGCATGCTGGAATCCCTGTGCTTAAAACATACATAATCCGAGTTACGCTTAACTCACAGTTTCAGCTGCCTCCCTGTGCAGCATGACTACTGGTCCTGACATATTTCTTACCTGTGCCTTGCTGCTACTATTTTCTGCTCTTGTTGCAAATCTTCCTTAGGATTTTTAAACCAACAGAGCTACTTCCCTTTTCCACTTGATGTAATCCTGTGGTACGGCACAGAAAGCGCCAAGAGGAGGGCAGGAGTAGTCAGGACTGTAACTACCCAATTTATATCTCATTTTCTCTTGCTAGCAATGATGCTCCAGGTGCTGGAACTAAAGCAACCCTGTGTGGAAATCCTGCAGAGATTCCTCTGTTCTACCACCCCAGAGGCGGGGGCCGCCAGGCTGTGTGGGAGCAGGGCTCCCAGCTGGGCTCCCAGCCCTGGGCACTGGGGATGCTGGAGAATAAATACATTCCTTTCAGGAAGTCAGACAGACAAAGATTTGACATTATTGATTCAGTTCATAAATGATGCTCATCGGCATGGAAAGGACAACGCGTAACTATGCAATTTCAGTACAGTGGGTGTTTTGATTGTTTTTCTCTTGCTTTTCTTTCCATTTGCCAAAAAAACAGGCAAAGGTTTGCAAATGAAAGTCTCATCCTGAAACTCCTGAAGTTTTCTTTTGAGGGGCAACTGTATATTGCCAGCACCACTGAAGGATGCAGGGAACTTGGTACACAGTTTCACTAGAAATTGGGTTTACCTGTATTATTTTTTTTGGTGACAAAAGCCAAATGACCTACCTCCCCACCATCCCAGAAAGCTGCATGAATGTACATAAGAAGTATTCATGGTCTGTTTGCTCCAATGGACTAGTTAGTGTGCAACTCTGGAACTGAATTTGGCTTCGAGCTGGAGCTGGTATCTTGCCCCAACTAGTATTTCTCCTCAGGTCCAGTGTTTTATTCTCCTTTCTAGATACCTATATCTAAACGGTGCTATAGGAAGTGGCTACCCACAAGCAAAGCAAACATTGTTCTTCACAGGAGGTAGATACTGAAATTGCATTTTTACAGTTTTTGAGAAAATAACGGGATCAAAGCAAGGAGTTTGTTTATCACATGAAGCTGGATTCATTGGTTAGAATAATGACTTTTAATTATCTGCAGAGAAAGGAGGTTTGGCTGCTGCTGACACAGAGGACAGACACGTGGGCTGCGATCCTGTGTCAAGGGGAGATCAGCACTGACTCCACTCAACGCAAGATCAACACCCTGGAGAGTAAAAATCAGAGTAACAAATTTATTTTACATGTATTTGTGATTAGACACAAAGACAAAAAGCTTAGCTGATATGCTGAATACTGATTAGGTCTGTAAAGTCCCAATGCTGTGGTTAGTTCACATAGAAACACCTTTGTGAGTTTACATACCTCATTGTGCCACACAACCTTTTTTTGTTTTATTATCTCCAGTATCAGTCTCAACCTCTGCTTTTAAACAAAAGAGAAACACTAAATATAGCTGATCACGGCAAGGCAAATGTAACAACAGGGAACTTCTTGCGATGAAAACATTGTCTAGTAGCAGAGAGGTTCCCAAGATGCCATCCCTGGATGCCCAGGCAGCCCCGTGGCTTTTGGAGGTTCAGTTCCTTAAGCCAGAAATACCAATACACGTCAGGAGAGCATCGCCACGGCTGGGAGCGTGGGTGCTCCCGTTGCTGCAGCTCCTCCTGCTGCCGCCTGGGAAGCAAGTTTGGGAACCACTGCTCTGGGAAACCACTTCTGCTTTGTGGCTTGTTTTTTAACTATGGGAAAGTGGCACGTTTAGAAATGTAAATATCTACAGCCCCAGGGCATGCCTGCATTATAAGGGTAAGTCCCTCTGTGGTAGATGCTCAACCCATGCCGTCTTTCTCAGCAGTGGGTATTCAAAACCTCCTTTTCTTTCTCTTCCACGTTCCTTGGAAGGAAAAACATTAAACGTTGATAAAAAGAGACTTCCACCACTTTCCTGCCCATTTGTTTGATCCCAGGATCTCGCAGAAAACAGGCTTTGGACAGTATATTGCATCTTTCTAAAGGCTGGCAGACCCATGTGTCTTCCCTATGAGGCACCTCACCTCATAGGTCACAAACCCAAGGGTGGCTTCAGCTCAGTAGAGTCTCAGGGACTTGGATGTACTTCCCAGGTTTGGGACTGGCTGTGGACATTCACCGTGAAGCAGAGACCTGGGTGGCTCCATGCCTCCGGCGGCCAAGCTCTCTCCTGGTCCCAGCAGGGCAGCCCAGTGCAAGGGAACCATTCAACCAGCCAAATACGATCCTTCCCAGAAGCATCAGCAAGGTGTTCTTTTTTAATTGTTGACGTTCTCCCCTTACCCTGCAGCGATGTCAAGTCACTGCAGGCAAAGTGCTCTTGCAATGAGGCTTAGGAGAGGAAAAACCAAACAACCCCACGGCAGCACTCATGTTGCTGCCTTTATGTGTTTATAAGTAGTTGAGAGGGGGAGATCGCTGATTAAGTACCCGGTATTAACTGCTCTTAATCACTGCTCTGGAGTCTAATGGAGCTCTTGTTTGCACATAACCGTGCCTTGTAGCTGTCTTTAGCACACTTGACAGATGTGCTTATTGCCATCTTTACTGCGTATGTGTAATGGGCTTTTTAATTATTGATTCATCATTACCCCTTTATAAACTACTTATAAGTGTCAAGAGAATGAACTATGCTTGTATTTTTCTTTTTAAATCTCTTTCAGGTTAAAAAAAACAAACCAGAAAATAACAGCTCCATGAAACAGCGTGGCTCTAGAGGCAGGGGGCATTGGACCTCAAAGTGGGGAGGAACAGATATATACAAATACACGAAGAAGCCTCCCCAGTTTAACTCAGTCCCCGGGAGCTATATATGAAATAGGCTACCTGAGTAGCTTTTGCTGTGCCTCTTCTTCTTCCTCCGTTTCCCGGATGGCCTCTGCTTTTCCCTGTCGCTGTGAGTTTGCCCTGGGGGGAGCGTTGCCGAACAAGAGGAGTCAGTGGCTGGCTCCTCTGAGAAGGACTTCTCTTGAGAGGTGTCCAACAGCGAGTCTGTACCAGGGTCTTCGTTTTCCTTTGCCATCTCTTTTGACTCTGCCTGATGAGCCCCATCGCAGGGAGCGGACTGAGCGCTGCCAGGGTCGACCCTGCTCTCGCTCAGCCAGGTTTCTGGCTCCTGCGCCAGCCTGCAGCTCTCCGATCCATCAGCCGGGCATTCTTTGTCCTGGCCTTCTGAGATGGACCCGTTGAGTTGGTCTCTCAGAGCAGTGCCCGAACTGCTGCTCACAAACCTTATCCCCGTGCCTATGTTAGCAGCAGAGAAGGCAATGGAGCCGCTCTTTGTGCTTGGCTGGAGGCTTGCCCAGCTCTCTGCCTGCTCCATCCCGGTGCCCGGCGTGGGCTGACCGGCCCCATCAGCTTCCACCAAGCTTACTGAGAGGCTTTCCGTCCGGGACTCTGGTGGCAAATTTCCTCCAGCATTGTTTTTAATTAAAGCCTGGTTTGAAGCTGAGGCATTTGTAACATCTCCACCCATCTCCATCAGGGCAGTGGTTGAGGGGGGAGTGCTTTCGGAGGGATGACCATCGTTGTTCTGCTTCGTCTCATCATCGATCTGCTTTCCTGCTGCTTGCGGATCCTTAACGCTCTTTCCTTTAAACAAAAACCACGCAATCAGCCACAGCTGCAGAGCTGCACCTGGGATCAACCAAGGTGTTTCTGCCACTGGGAGAGGTTACGAGCTAGCAGCTGCCTGTGGAGGGTGCACTGACCCTAAAGCAGCTATGCAGAAGCAGCACCATTTTATGCTTCCTATACCTCCCCTCCTTATACCCCTTGTGGTCAGCCGATTTGGACCCAAGACTCCAGCTCAGCAAAGCCCCTGCTCTATTTTCAGCAGGAGTTTATATGTCTTTGGTGCCAACTGGCTGATTTCCATGGAAGCCCCTGGACTCACAAGGGTGCCTGAAAGCCTACGGCAGGAGGAACGAACCCGCCCGCGAGGTCCTGAACCAGGTGGGACTGCTCGCTTGTGTGCATGAGCACTTCAAAACTGCCCATCAGCCAGCCTAATTCTGCCCTTGCAGAGCATGTTTAGGAGAGCTACAGTGCACACAAGTCAGGCTCTATGGTAGGCCAATGTCCTTGAACTTACCTAATGTGCACTGACACCAAGGTCAAGAGACCAAAGAAAAGCTAAACCCATGGGCTGTCTTCTAACAGGCACCTAAAGGACTTGGGTCCTTCTGCAACTAGCATTTTCTAATCTTTTTTTAAGGGCTTCTTTAGACTCCCAAATGTAGACTAAGACAGGGCGCAGCACTCTCCAAGGCAGTGGCAAGCTGTGCTACTAAGACTTGGTAGCATGGAGGGGACTCATGTGAGGATGACACCAGCAGCCCATTAGCACGGGTCTATGGCTGACCCGCGGGCCATGTCTCTCAGAGGCTTATCAGCACGAAGACAAGGCCATGCTGCTCCAAATTGCTGCTAATTCTGGGACAGACCTGGCTGGCAATAGCTCAGGGCCCTCTGCTCCTCTTCTCCACGGCACTGGCTGCAAAGCCTCCTTAAATAAAATGCCCCAAACGCAAAGGCGAAGGCTTCTTGCTTCTGTGCTTGGCTCAGGCTCAGAGGCAGAGGGGAATGAATAGCTGTAGGTACAGTCGGGTCTGTGTCCTTACCAGACTGGCTCTGCTCCGGGCTCTCTGCAGGCAAGGTTTTAGGAATTGCATCCAACTCGTGTCTGTTCTTTGTCTTTCTCAGCGTGAACCCTTTCCTTATGTCGGCTAGCAGCGCATCGATGACGCACACCTCCTCCTGCTTCACCACCCCCTTCTTAACTGGGATAGAGAGAGATGGGTGTTAAATCTGCCCATGAGACGGGGCAGAAGGAGACTTTGCAGCAATGCTATTGCTTGGGGTGGGTACTGCTGTCCTGGTACAAGCAACCGCTGGGCAAAAGCAAGACCCTGATGCCAGGCCTGGGAGCAGCCCATGCTCTATGCCGCTGCAGCAGCATGTCCTGGCTAAAGTCAGAGGGTTTACCCCAAAGTCTGGGTGCTACAGGCTGGCACCAGTGGCACCTGCTCTGCCCGGACTTGTGCCTGGTTGTACCATGACCTTGAAATGCCTCCTGTTTGCTATCTGTGTTGGTGGGGGTCTTTTTTTTTTTTGGGGGGGGGGGGGCGGGTGGGAAGGAAAATAATCTTGATTTTTCTTTCCTCTCAGCTTCTTCCAATTGTGCTTTTCAGTTGTGCCTTTCATTTTCATCCAGAGAAAGGCAGATTTAAGTTATCTGCAAGATTTTGGGGATGTCAGTAGTCTCTGGTAAAGAGAGACTATTCAAGTGTATATGGGGATTTTGGAGGGGGGGAGAAGTCAAATGTTTCTTGTTAGATTTGGGATTCAAAAGCTATGTTTAGAAACAGAAAAAGTTAACTGAAATATTTCAATTTGGTTGTTTTTTGTTTTTTTTTTCTCTGCTGTTCAGTCAGCAAACCTAAAATTAACTTCTCTGCCCAGCTGCAATTGTGAAAACTCAATTCTTAGCTGTGGCTGTAAGACACCTAAAAGCCTTTAGTCAGCAAGCACCTGGAAACCCACAAAATAAATTGCCACTACTGGTCCATTAAAGCAGGACCAGCAAAGAGCTCCTATCATCAGCTCCGTCTATCTTTTTTGAAGCCCTTTCAGATACTCACTGACTTTTCCATTTTCTCCTTTCTGTCTCTTCCCCTCTTCCTCTTCCAGCTGTTTCTTCCTCTTTTCTGCTTTGGCAGCTTGCTCCTTTCTGTCCTTGTTTTCCTGCAGTGAGGTAACAGGGGCATGAGAAGCTTGGCTAAACATCTGCTAGAAAAGCCAATGAAGAGAAAGAAGGTCTGCAGATGGTTGCAAAGGAGAAAGAGAAATTCTGGCCTTATCCTGTGCAATAAATAAAATGGGCATGGGGAATAAAGACTGTCTTGCCAAGAGGGGGAGAGGGAGACCGCTGGCTTGGTCGGGGCTCTGCCACATCCCAGTACGAGGTGGCAGCAGTGATCTGCCCAACACAGCTACTTACCAGTGTGCAGATCTTCTGCATGACTTTAAAGCTGCATCTTTAGCTGAGGCAAAAGTGGAAGGTACTGAAGCCACAATTTCGTCCAAACTGGTGGCTTTTTTACTACACATCCCCTTTCTGAGTCTGCTTGCTCACATTGGAGCAAAGCATTAAGTTTAATAAGTCCCTTCCTCTAAAACTTACACACTTGATTCCAAAGCATCTTTGTAACTCTGCAGCTAAAGTTGTACCAAAATTGCAAATCACCAGGGTCTGGGCCAGGCCAGGAGCACCAGCATTGCATGAGGATGCAGTGGAGTAGGGATCAGACACCTCTTCACTGGGTGACCTCATCCCAAGCACCGAAAGGAGGAGGCTGTAACCAGCACCTTCCCCCCACCAGATTTGGGTGCCCATCCCACCCCGTCTGTCGGAGCGGAGGCATGCACCAGTACTAAGGATGCTCAGCATCATGTGTGCAGATGCCAACCTTTAAGGCTCGGATGAAGAGATCTCTGAAGGTCTTCATGGTGCTAAATATGTCCTCTAAGGACAACTTGCTTGGGTCTTCACAGAGATAATTTGCAAGTTCTTCTCTCTTCCTTTCAATGGTTTCAAATTCTTCTTCCAGCTTTCTGGAGGCATCAATGCTATCCTGAAATACATTTAATATACACAGTAAAACACCATCCAGAGGACAATGAGTGAAGTGCACTTAAAGAAAAAAGGATGTCAACATGAGAGCTTGGAGCAGGACTCTGGGCCCTGGCTTTTAACTGCAGCAGAGCTTATAAGGTGGGAGGAAACTAAGATTTGCAGATGATCTTTGCACCTGGTGACTGTGCTGTGCCAGTTTATAGGGGTGACTTGACCAAGACATGGAAAACTCAACGCAAAGCTTAATCCCAAGAGAAGGGCTTTACTCTGGTGATCCACACAGAGGGTGAACGCCTTCACTCAAAGTGAGGAGTCACACTACAGAGTAGAGAGTGCAGTTGGGGCAGGGGCTTTAAGAAATGGCCTCACCAAGGGTATCCAGGTTTGTGGCAGAACTGGCAAATAGCCACTGATGGGTTGTGTGGCATTGCAGCCTATTTCCAAATTTGAGAGCATGTCTTGTGGAAGTATTTTCCACCTTCTCATGAGCCTCCCCAGCTGCATATGTACCGCACGCTGCCTCTGTGTGTGTAATGGGGGAGTGCGCTGGTTTTGTCTGGGATAGAGTTAATTTTCTTCAGAGCAGCTAATATGAGGCTATGTTTTGGATTTGTGCTGGAAACAGTGTTGATAATGCTGAGATATTTTCATTATTGCTGAGCAGTGCTTACACAGAGTTAAGGTCTTTTCTGCTCCTCACCCCACCCCACCAGCGAGGAGGCTGGGGGTGCACAAGCAGTTGGGAGGGGACACAGCTGGGACAGCTGACCCCAACTGACCCAAGGGATATTCCAGACCATACGATGTCATGCTCTGCATATAAAGCTGGGGGAAGAAGGAGGGGACATTCAGAGTGATGGCATTTGTCTTCCCAAACACCTGCCTGCCAATGGGAAGTGGTGAATGAATTCCTTGCTTTGCTTTGCTTGTGTGTGTGGCTTTTGTTTTACCTGCCTTTATCTCAGCCCATGAATTTTCTCACTTTTACCCTTCTGATTCTCTCCCCCATCCCACTGTGAGGGAGATGAGTGAGCAGCTGCGTGGTGCTTAGCTGCCGGCTGCGGTTAAACCGTGACAGAGAGGTATAAGGGAGCTCCATTACTAACCTGGATAGGTTTCTCATACTGTTGTTTCACGTCGTCGCTTGATGATAAGACTTTCCGCTGAAGCTCTAGCAATTTCTTTAAATTGGTACTGGACTCCGTGCGTATAATATCAAGATTAATTCTGAAATCACACAGAACCCCCCCATTAGTTGACACTCCAGCATCTTGTGCTGACCAAAGAGTGGGCAAATCTGAGCTGGTGGTTTGGTTGTCCCTGTGTTTCCCACCACTTCACTGAACTGACACCTGAGCTCTGAACTCTCTACAGTCCAAGCTCATGGAAAACAGCTTCCCTCGACAGCACTTATGAAAAGGCTGCCAGGTCTGCCTACAGCTTTGTGCATTGAGTAGATGAATGCCCCCAAAAGTTCACCCGTTCAAAGGGCCGTTCTCCACCCTCAGAGCTCAGCATTAGCTCGCTTTCTTTGGTTGAAGGCACTTCAGAAATGCTTCTGGGTAGCTGGTCTTCACAAGGTCCTGCTACCACAAAGGCAGTGCAGAGTTTGGAAGGGCCTGGAAGGCAGCATTAACTGATCGCTCTGCAAATTTCAGCCCTAAGTGTTGCCAGCTGTAGTAGAACTATTATATATTAAAGGGGTTTCAACATTCATCAACCAAATCTTTCGGCTGAAACTAAATAAGATGCCATCTTGTTAATGTGCTATACCAGCTGTGTGTGTCCCAATTTCTGGTACATTGTTGATGTGTATGGGATTTATTTTTGTTTTTAATTCAAAGGAAGTGACACACAATTTTACCCTGCTGCTTTTGAAACATATTCAAGATCCTTTGGCAGCTCCAGTAGGTCCGTGTGGCTGTTTTCTACTTCCTGAAGCGGAAGAGAGAAAGAAGTGTTATTTGCTGTGTGGCAAGAGCTGAGAGAGGAAGGTGGGGGGAAGAGGCACGTGCAGAAGTGCCCGGGAAGGACGACTGTGCCACGTCCTGCTGCTGCCCCCCCCCTGCAATTTGCTTTCCCTCGCAGAGCCGAGACGCGTTCAAAACAGGACAGCACGTTCAGGGTGGAAAGGCATTGCTCCTGGGCTATAAAAACATACAAGAGGGCTGAATGCTGAGAAATACTTACAGTGCAAAGCAAGGCTGACCTGTCGCTGAGCTAGTCTACCCTCTTCTGAGACACCTACTCGTGACCACGGGAGGAGGCAGGACTGTGGTTTGATGCAGTCTGACACTTCCTACGGTCCCAAGAGGGTGTCAAAAGGGCTTGAATCTTATTTGCATAATTTAATTTCATGGCTGTGCTTGCTGAAGCTACTGCCAGTTAAAGCAGGGCTTGAACATGCATAACTGAAATGGAGGGACCTTGAGGAGCGCAGGTGGCAGAGCAGAGCATGGAGAAAAAAGGAAAAACAGCATTATAGGGAATAAGAAAGCCATGGGGGCTTGGAAAGGAGTATGAAAAGCTCAAGCATAGTCTGGTGGAAAAGGGAGAGGCAGTGGAAAGACAGAAAGGCTGAATGGGTACAGGCCAGCCAGGATAGCTTTGGTAGTCATGTGCTTTGTGGTTTGCAGCTGATGATGTGCAGATTGCACAAATATGAAAAAGGAAGTTCCAGCCCATGTGGGGAAAGATGCTGGAAGAAAGTAGAACAAGTCTTAAACTAAGGAGCTGCCTGAGTAGCGCCTACAAGCAGCCTCCACCAGCCTAAGTGATTCAAATGCTCCCAACTTGTGACACTCTGCAGCTAGCCAGGGAGAATACGAATACAAGTGTGTGGCATTAACTACGAAAGTAGAGTAGGAGAAATGGTTCATCTGTGATAAAATCCTCCCCTTCCCTATTGCCCAGGACTTGGCAGTGGTACCTCCAGAATATGGTGGAGCAGAGTAATGCGGGTTTGGTTTGCTTTGGTTTCTGTTAGTTTGAGTAAAGTGCTGATTTTAAACCCATCGGCATCGCCCGTGTGACTTCCCTACAAGATAGAAAGAAAGCAGATGTAACTCCTGTGTCCACCCAAATTACAACCCTAAAGGAGATCATCCACATACTGTAATGGGGGGAGGACAAGACAAAAGAAGACCTTACGTAGTTCAGAAAGTTTCCAACTTTGAGAATCAGTTGACAAAAGAGCGGCAGGCGATGACTGTTCAGAAGATCTGAAAGACAGAAAGGACTTTTAAACAAAAGCCTCTGTTACACCAGAACATTTCCTAAACTGCATTGAAATTGGGATTCTGAATTCTACCAAACCAAATCTGGTATTTCAGCTTTGCAGCCCAATGGCCCAACCTGCAGAGAAACTGACTCTACATAGATTCAGTTCCATGAGTTGTAAAAGTTTTTGTTGACATATGTTTCTTTCTTTCATTACATCTGGTCTCTCATTCCTAATGGAAAACCTGAAGTTGGACCCTCCTCAGTAACAGCCATCAACTTGCTTGGAAGTACCCTGATTTACCCTGGTGCAGGCGAGGGTAGGTAAAGGCTGCAATTTTAATCTTGCAGACTCTGCAGTGAAGCCAGTTCTGACAGCCATGCAATTATCTGCCAGCGGCTAAAACCAGACACACTCACCCTGTTCTTGGTCTCCCATGGTGGAGGTGATTATCAGGGCATGAAGGGTACGGTCCCTATCCTTGCTCTTACAACAGGGTGCCGCAGTGTCGTGCTTTCTGAAGCACTCAACCTTGAGACAGGAACAGCTCCAAAAGGACAACTGGGCTGCCAGGAAGATACTTTTTGGGGGAAGATTCAATTTATGCCAGCAGGCAACTGGAGAAACCTCCGGCAGGAGTTGGGGGAACTGCCTCTGTAGGACAGGGAGCACCTCACAATGCCAAGAAGACCATCCTGCTCTCAGCGGAGTGGGACCTGACTTTTCTGCTACAGGAAGGCAAAACCTATTGCGTAATCTCTCCAGGTACTCACAAAATTGGAGCATCAGCAATTTATAGCCCAAAACCCAAACTTTTTCTTCTGGTTCCATTTGTAGGCAACGAAAAAGTAAAGCATCACTACTTTCTGGGGAAAGTTTGGGGGGTGCTTTTCTGGCAGCAAACTGCTGTGTGAAGTTCTTAACGTGGCAAATAATGCTGGATGAATTAGCTGTAATGGGGCCAGCTCCACTGTCTAAATTCAGCTCCTTTGAAAGGGCTGACCAGCTTCCAACACTTCACCATTGAAAGTGTTTCAGAGGAACACATCTGCTGCAGAGAAAGAGGGCTGAGGGTGAGGGAAAGTGATCTCCAGTCCTATTAAGAGCTTTGACCATCGGTGGAAATACCTAAAGCTGTATCCCGTATTCTGCAGTGAACCAGTGAATGGACCACAAGGGAGTTTTTTG
Organism: Haliaeetus leucocephalus; assembly: GCF_000737465.1. NCBI lineage: Eukaryota > Metazoa > Chordata > Aves > Accipitriformes > Accipitridae > Haliaeetus > Haliaeetus leucocephalus. The sequence goes on along the minus strand of NW_010973380.1, from coordinate 482,490 downwards.
TGCGCTGGGTAGTATCATTGCAGAACTCCAGGGGAGTTTTGCAGGGTTTCAAGCTTCCTGTCATAAATAAGATCCACAAATAAAGTCAGGTCATTTACCTTCGCAGGCTCTCCGGATGGCTTCAGCTTTTGGCTGAATCATGTCCAGTACAACAGTGGTCTCTTCACAGATCAGCATACATTCAATGCGCAGCTGGTAGCTGAGGATGGAGATGGACTCAAAGCTTAAAGGCACTGTGATCGTGGCCAGCACAGCAGCCCTCTTCCCACATCACTGGTAAGTCTGGCAACCCCACAACATCGCTGCCAACCCCATCCACATCAAACCAGTATCTATGGCTTGTGGAGGGCGGTGAGGGGCTGCTGCTTGCCTCGGGGTCCAGTGGGGATGTAGTTTCTGCTGACGCACTGTGATCAGCAAAGAGAAGACTGACCACCGTGTGAGATATGGGTTCCCCCTTCTTGGCATTGCATTTGGCACTGCCTTTCAGTAAGTTATGGGGCCCCTTTTTGGCAGGTCTGACCCTGGGTCTGGGCCAGCTTCTGCTGCTTCAGAAGGAAAGGAGGTGCTGGAGCAGCAACAGCCCTTCATCTGAGGGTAAGGGGAAAGGGATGGCTCTACGGTGGAAGGGGGAATCCACCAGCTATATCCATCAGTGTTTGTCTGTGAGGCTCCTATAAAGAAACTTAAACTTCCCAGAGGTAAACCAAGAAAAAGATTGGGCTGAAGTTCACCCTTACCTGGGAATCTGAAGGAGGAGAAGATAAAACTGATCTGCGTTTGCTAGCTTTGATTTCTCTTCTTTGAAGGACTTCAGGTTTTCTATCTAATGAGAAATAAAAAATCAAGACTGCAGGACTGCACTGAGTGTTCAGCTTTGTGAACTAAGGGTACCGTTTTTCCTCCTACCTCATGCTTTTCAGGCAGCAGCTTCAGCAACTGCTTCAGAACCTCAACGTCGAACTTGGTCCGGTCCCCATTCTGGACCATGGCAGCCACCTCTTCGTTGGAGCTGCAGGGAGGAGGAGCAGAGTCAGCTGTCACCCAAAGACCCGTCTTCCACAATCACATGCTACCGAGACATGTACCTGTGCAAGCGCTCCATGCTTTCTCTAGGGAGAGCCACAATAAGCCAAAACAAAAGATATGTCCCCATGATTAACTTAGAATCAGGACCTGGATCCCTGCTATGCCCCAGATTTTGTTTCTGGCCCTGGTCAAATGACTCAAGGCCAGAGATCAATCCTGCAACTCAGATCTTTGTCTCTAGGCATTTGACTACCTTAAAAGAAAATTTAATTCTTAATGTCTCCATTGGCCCTGTTTTGAGGAGGAATTTGACCTACAGAGGTGTCTCACCCCAAGAGTCTGTGCCACAACTTTATCTGCAACATGGAGATGTAACACCTTTGCCAACATATGGGGATGTTGTATGTGAAAACATAATTAAATCCCTAAACTCAGTATTTTAGAGACAGTGTAGGACAAACTGGGAAATGTTCAGATGTTTCAGTAACACAGACCACCAAAGCGCATTGGCTAGAACAGATTTCATGAGGACCTTCCAGATACTATGCAAAACCTGCTCAGTTTTGTCAACTGTCAGGAAAATTGGCTATATCTTACCATTTAAATTGCTTCAAAAATATGTTCAAATTGAGACTTTTCTTGGAGTCCAAAAATGTGATCTTCATTAAAGAAAAAGAAGATATCTCATATTAGATGAGCGGTCTGCAGTGATCTTTATTCAAAAGAACGAGAGGGAACCTCCTCACCTCCTTCGGTTCTGCCTTCACTGGTGTGGCTGTTTTCTCCTTGGGGGTTGGTTGTGGAAAGCAAAACAGCTGCTCTATGCTTGTGTAATTGGGCTCTATAGTTTCCTCGCTGCTGCTGCTCACTGAAGCCCACATTGAGTGACTTTCTGAAAAAAGACAAGGTGTTCAGACTGGCTACAGGGACAGCTGAAAGCTCCTGGCTTCTGGGGCAATGCGAGTTGCTGGAAGGGACACTTCTCAGAAGATGAATGAAATAAGGAGAGACATATGAGTCCTGAAAAATGCTAATTATTGAGGAGGGGCAAGTCCCACAGGCAGGATCCAAAGGGCCTGAAGGGTAATTAAACCTGGTGCTTTACCCCAAGATGTGCTGGTAAGGGGATGAAGCACTGGGCACACAGAGGCCATACAGCCCCATCCCTCCCTATACGACTGCATTCTCCTCCATGGTAGGCAAACTGGATCAGCATGAGATGGACCTTGGCCGTTTGTTTTCTAGTCCCATGGCTGATGTTCTTTTTGCTTCCTGGCCACAACCTGGACATTTTCTGACTGTGGTCTTCCTCCATTTTTCATTTTATGATAGAGCCTCCTTGTATAATGCTGGCTATAGGACTGCTTGAATTAATTCCCACTGCACTGCCTTAAAAATCTTTAAAAAAAAAAAAAAATCACCCAAACATGCCTGTAGAAGTCTCTACTGAAAGAATATCAACAATTAACTGCTCCTGTGATTGAAAACACGCCTTATTTATACTTCATCTATGCCAGCTTCCATGCAGTGGATGCCTTGCTTGTCTAGGGCAAAGCTGACGTTGCCTGTCCTGGCTTCTTCTCACATTTCATGCTCCTCTTTGGATCCACTAGGAGAGGGAAATGTAACCCAAAAATCAAGAAACAAGTCAATGATTCTCATGGCTCTCCAATTCTTTCAATGTCCTTCTCAAACTGTGATATGATCCTTACCTGCACTCTTACTCATGACTTTAATATACCCAGATACAAGTATAGATGAACTGGGGAACAAAAGTCTGGGGAACCCAGATCAGGGCCTGTTGAAAACTCAAACCTAAGGCATGTCATGGTGGATTACAGAAATATTCCCATCCCTCCTCCTTCTTTTAATTTCAAAGTATTTTAGTTATAAACAAACTATTCCAAACTACTGATTTAGTTGGAATGGTTATTATATTCTATTAGCGGTTTCATGCCACTTTTATTTATTTCAGCTCTGCAGGTCAGATGTGATGGAAATGAGGGAAGTTCTGTATCTAAATGGAGTCAACTACATTTGACAAACTCAAAGACAGTGTTTCTTCCCCTGGGTGACCCCTGAAGCAGCCGTGACTTTACGCCAGAAGCACCCACCTCTCACCACGTTGGAGGGCAGCTTCTGCCAGTTCAGCTTCTTCATTCTCAACGTCGGCGTCTTCATCGTCTTGTGGGGAGGCCTGCCCGAGCCAAGAGGACAGCTGAACTGGGAGGCCACCACAGCTTCTATATGATCTCCTGCCATGCCGGGCAGAAGGGGTGGGGGTGGAGGGATGCCCTCCATGCCGGGCAATGGGGGTGGGGGTGGAGGGATGCCACCCATGCCGGGCAATGGGGGTGGGGGTGGAGGGATGCCCACCATACCAGGCAGCGGGGGTGGAGGGGGCGGGATGCCACCCATGCCGGGCAATGGGGGTGGAGGGGGAGGGATGCCCACCGTGCCAGGCAATGGGGGTGGAGCAGGGGGGATACCCTCCATGCCAGGCAATGGGGGTGGGGGTGGAGGGATGCCAGGGAGTGGAGAGGCTGGAGGTGCATTCATCGTGGGGGACGTGGGGGTCACAGCTGCTGTGCCAGAGGGTTGGGGCAGAGGTGGTGGGGGTGGAGGTGCTGGGGCGGGAGCAGTGTTGGGGGGAGGGTTAGATGTCTCAGGCAAAGCAGAGCAGGCTGTGAGCTGGGAGGATGAGATCTTTTCGTTGGCAGGTGGCCCTGAGGGAGTTGCTGGTGCCTTGGAGGGGTTTGATGATCCTGCTGGGCTCTGAGCTGCATGTGCACGTGGTTCTAGCTCAGCCTGGATGCCTCCATTCGCACTCCCGGACAGCCGGTTTTCAGCTCGTTTTTGCTTGTTTGGATGCTTCTTGATAGATAGCAGCCTCTCAATGACTTCTTCAACTGTGTTCCCTTGGACTAGAGACATGAGTTGGGGTCAGAGAAGTGGATGGGGCCGAAAGGTTGGTTCATGCTATTCAACCTTCACCAAGCAGCAGATCTGGAGCCACAGAGCCCACTCCCTGGTGTCACTGAGCCCACTGCCTGGTGTCACTTTGCCCACTCCCTAATGTCACTTTACACAACTGCACTTTTAGCTTCCGGGCAATTTCCTTCCCATGGTCGTGGCCCACAAACACTGTTTTGAGCATGCCTGCCAGTAAGACTAGGCAGCATCAGCGGCAGGATGCCAATGAGGACAGATTCCCACTGAGTCCCATGACCCAAAGCTCAGGGCTTAAGGATCAAAGCAAGACCGTGAATCCTGAGCCCACTGCTAAACATGGCCAGCTCTCACTGGCATCCGTATGGCTGGGGCTTCGCATCAAGACTTGACCCTATGCAGGAGGTGTAGCTTGGTCCCAGCTTCTGTTCAGCTCTTAGCAAGTCCCATAGATTATTTTCTGTGCATTTGGGAAGGACTTCTGGGGGCAGTGGATGGGACAAGGGAAAACAAGAGGAGAGTGCAAGGCTGGATGGATACGTCATTCTTACTGTCATTTGCAAGCAAAAGGGCTCTGTTCACTACCGCGTCCAAGGACTCCCACAGCAGGAGGCTGGAGTGATGAGATGGTTCCAAGTGCAGCAGACTCTGGAGGATGGACAGCAGCTGGATGGAGACCGGAGAGCGGCTCACCTGGAAGACAGGGCAGCTTTCCATCACAGCAAGACCGGTTCCAAGCAAAGTGTGTTAACTTTGCCACTGCATGACTTTGCACCCCATGTGAGGGCCTACTTACTTTATTGAAGAGAGATGAAAAGACCTCATGATGATCGTTCATGTTTATCCCATCACATATCTTTAATAATTCCTCATCATCTTCTATCTTGAACTCCTCAAATGTATCACACTGGATAAGCAGATCCTCCTCCTCTATGTCTCTGCAATATTACAGCATTCATTTTCACTGGAGAGCCCTTCACTGATTTTCAGATGATTGTTTTTGTTTTAATGGCTTTTATCTCTTTGCCTCTCAGACTCGGCCAGTCGGTGTTGAAAGTACCCAACTCTACCTTATTTATAAAGGATCAAATGCCATCAGTGCATCCTTTCTTGAACTGAATGTACCTCTTTCTACAGTCAAGACATGCAAATGAATGGGACTTTTCATGGCATAGCCTGGGCCAGTGTATGCTTTGTATGGGCTTCTTGGAGCTGTAACAACAGAGTGGCATTTCCACCTTTTGAAACTGGGCCACCTTCTTCTTTTTTTTTTTAAAGTCAAGACAAATTGAAAATATTCCAGTGATGTTTCTGTTCGAAAAACTTCCTTCTCTGTTACTCAAAACTGGATTAAAAAAAAAACCCAAATACTCTAAAGCCAACTTTTTCAGCATTCTCGAGACCACTCAGTGCAGGAACTCCACCCTTGCTAGTTGGCACTATTGAAAGATCTTCTCTTCTCTAATTTTTATGGGGTTGAACAGAGCAATTCCAGTTATGTGGATAACTGCAACTCACATATAATGCATTCTAGAATTCATCATGGGTGTTTCTGACACGACATCATTTTTAAATTAAGAAACTGTGAAGCTAGGTATGTCCATGTATGCACTAGTAAATTGTTTTAGCTGGATGCTTCTGGGACCAACACCAGCAGTGAAGGCATTTTGAATATAGCAAGCTGCTCAGTGAGCCCACAGCGTCACTTCAGGTTCAGTCTGAAACGCAGCCTCAATGAGGACGTTGCTGAGCCTTGCTCCACCTGTGCCCAGAGCCTTTGTCAACGCCATCTGTGCCAACAGCTGTCCCTGTGACACCGTGGTTGGCAAGACCATCTTAACACTGGCCTAATGCCTCTGGTTCCTGTGTAATGGGTGCACAAAAGCATGGTCCGCTCCACCCGGGTACACTTCACTTCACACAGCTGAAGGCTGATTAAGTATTAAGTTTCCATAGCTGCGTTACTGTGAATCTCATTTATAAAAGAAAATTTAAACAGTGATCCTTACCTTAGCTTGTCTAAAATATCCAATAGCTGAAGCCCTGGGAGAACAAAAAAATAGATATATTGGCATTATGACCTACCTGGTACTGATCTGTTATGATCTTTATATAATGTTATGCTCATAAACACTTTTTGCAGAGAGAAAAAGTGAAAATATCTTCAGATGGATCAGTCAGATGAACGCTGTGGTTAAATGTCCCTTGCTCTCCACAGAAAGAAATGAAGCCCAGGCTCACCAGCTCAGATGCGCACATTATGTGAGGTGAATCCTAACAACGGTACCTAGGATCCCGGTATTCAAGCAGTTGGAAAGTATTTCTGACTCACAGGGCAGCTTCAGTGGCTCATCTGAGTACACACAGGGTGAAGAAACCTTATGTACTCTTATGAGAAGTTGTAACATATGGAAATGGGGCTACATAAGATGGTTGGTTATAGAAATGTGTCAAAGAAGCTCAAGTGATACAGTGCTGCTGGGATTCCAGAAAAGATCGAAGCTATTGGAAAGCAGCACGGTCTAAAAAATCTGTTTACAGAAAGGTTGTTGAAGTACATAGAGACCAAAAAAAAAAAAAAAAAAAAAAAGGAGCCTGCCTTTAATATTTGCAGTTTTGCTCCCCAGCCCTCTTTAGTCACCTTATGGATACATCTGAAAATAAACCTGCTTGGCAACTGATTTTCTCCAGAGAAAGTTAGGTGCAACAAACATCCTTACCTATGAACTCATTTCTGATTTGTGTCCTTGTTCTTAGCTCTTCTTTACCCAGTATGATGGCATTGATAGCACTCAGCAGTGTCACCATGTATGGCACGTTATCTGTGTTGGAGAGCTCGTTCATTATGACGCTGAATCGATACTGCTGGTTCTTCACACTCTGTTAATAACACAAGTGAAATTTCTGTTCAGACAGTTCAGAAACATCTACCACTTTGGTGCAGGCTCTCAGATGGAATTAGCGTCTTAAAACCTCTCAGTTTATCCCACTGTGCACAAGACAGGAAGATACAGATAAAAGCAGCACTCCCCCATCATGGAGCGGGGTCTGGTCAGCAGAGAAAGTCAGTGAAACTCCTCTTGGACTCCTTTATGCTTTCTGATAACTGATGCACCTACCTGGGCTTGTGGCCAATGAAACCCATGGATGTGGCATTATCTATTTTGCTAATCTGGTAGTGCTTTTCCTGCCAAAAGGGATCTTGTGGTTGGCAGTCATCTGTCCAGACAAGTCACAGAGCAGCACCATGGGCTTATGCTGACCAGGCCAAATTTCCTCCAGTTTTCACCTTATAAATCCCTGCCTCTCTTACCAAAATGATGCGAAATGGCCTTAATTCCCATCCCTTTTCTGTGGTACATAGATCTACCTGCATGGATCAGAGCAGAGCCGTACCCCTGCTGCAGCCCAACACTTGCCTTGTAATGGTCCAGGGCATCCAAAGCCAAAGCATGGCCATCTGATGAGTAAATGCACAGTGCAGCCAGGAGCTCAAACACTTGCTTTTTGACCATGACATTAGTTGTGTCAAGTGCTGGAGGGAAAACAAAACAAAACAAAAAAGAATTTATAATGACATTAATGTTCTGAATCTCAGTGTCTTCTGCTACATGGCTTATGACCAGTGGTAGAAAAACAGATTGAAGGAGTGGAGCCAGAAGGTGGAAGATGGGAAGAAAAATATCTCAATTTATAGATATTCCATCCCAATAGCAATATCTGGTAGTTACTTCTATTGGGAACAGTAAATGCTAGTTCAGGTACCCTATTGGCATTTTGGTGCTCCTTGTAGGTGTTCATTTTTTCCATGTACCAGTGGTGCACTACAACAGCAGCCAAGATCTCAGCACTCGCAATCACACATTTTATTTCCCATTTTCACATATGGGTATTTTCTAGAACAGCAGATGAACCATTTTCTTCAATTAATGAGTCTTATTTTTAGTGCAGAAACACCCCACATGCATATCAAGTAGGCCAATTGTTCTAACCAGTCCCCATGTATTCTCTTTTTTCCACTACTCTTTCTCTGTGAGCCCCGGGAGTTGGGAGGAGTGGATTAGACCATCTTATTTTTTCCTTTATTAGTGCACAAAGAAGCTTGACCACTGAAAAGCCCAGGGTACCGGCCTGTTTTTCACAGCACAAAAATGCCAGCTCTGTATTTCACACTAGTTAAGAAAATACAGGGTGGAGAGGAAGAAAAAGGACTTCAAAACTGAAGAGGGGGGCAAGCTAGCTTTCAGAATAAATGCATTTTAAAGAATTATTAATAAGGGTTTCTGGGCACAGCGGTGATCTCAGCTCTGTGAAGCAGCACAGAAGTTATCCTCCCAGCACCATCATCATTAAGTGCTGTACAATAAGTCCTAGGAGATGCCCTGACGAGTTTCATACCTAATGACAAGCCAAGTGAATGGCAGCAGAAAGTAAGTGATATTACCTACCATATTCTAGAAGGAACAGACTGAGCAGTGCAGAGAATGTGCTCTCTTGAGTCTAAACCATGCCACCTTCCCTCCTCTTTACAGGCTACAAGTCTCCATGCCCTTTCAATACCTCTCCCTCTGCCCTTGGGGCTCCCAAAGACTAAATAGCAAATGTCTGCTGACAGCCGAAGGGTTGAGGACTTCTCATGCCTGCGTACAGCTAAGGCTGGTTTTATCCCTGGCTTCTCAGTAAACTATGACGATATTTGTGTGGAAATAGCATTGGGTGGTAAAGGCAATGTCATTTCAAAGCAGTATTATTTTAAAGAAGAAAACAACCTCATTAATCAGTTGCCTGGTGCGAGGCAGGAGGACAAGCAACATGGAAGTTCCCCCCTGTGCCACATGTGATGGATGAAACAGGAAGATGTCTTCTCACCTTGGAAGAGTTTTCTAACGTAGCCCTCATTGCTCACAATGTATTCGATGCCTTTGTGGGAGTTCATGACCGCTCGCACACAGTTAATGCAAGTGAGCTGAAGCAAGGCATCAGAAATCCTGGCCACTCCTCGCCCAGACAGCCTGTCCAGGGCCTCCAGCAGGAGGTCCAGCCCGCACAGCTCCAGGAACTGGACCATCCAGACATCATCGCTGTTCTCCAGCCGCTTCTTCAGCCCAGAGTAGTTTACCACTGATGGCATTTGCAGGAGACGGATGCACAGCTCTGGCTCTGCATTTTCCAGGTTGGCCTCTGACTGGTCAGTCTCCTGGGGTCCGAGTTTCTCCTTCAGGGCAGCCCACTTCTTGTGGGCACCTTCCTTTTTGATTGACATCGTGAACAGTTTGTCCTGAAAGAAAATGAAAAGACAAAGTGAGAAGCTTGCCTGGACTGACGAACAACCGTCCAGCAGCCCTGGTTTTTCTCTTAGTGATTGGGATGTAAAGCTCAACTGCAGCAGGTCCCCAGCTCTCCAGCATGTAGGGCACACACTGGAACCAGTCCTCTGCTGAAGAAACTCAATATATCCCCTCCTTAACCACACACATTACATTCAGGCCCTGAAAATTGTAGAGAGAATCTTAGCACATCTAAGCCAGCAAATACAGCTTTAAAAGTAGCCAATTTACACCAGTCAATAGCTACTACCTATTTTCATGCAGCAAAAGGATAAGGTTGGAAGTCGCATTAACAGCTCTGAGCTACTTATGCCCATTATCCAGTTTAAAATCTCACTGCACTGGAGAGGCTGTGCAGTTTCTAAGCATTTGTAATGAGATGGAGAAGTAATTTTGAGCATATCCTGCTCATAAGAGCATCTGATTACCTTGTTATTTTTTGCTTTTGTTTCTTTTGACTGATGCAGAGGTTAGTTTTATAACACTCACTTAATCTTTTCCTGTCTGCTGTAATAGCAAATATGTTTGCAAAACGTGCTGCTTGCGTGTGATAACGTGAGAGCCTGACAGGTTGCAAGCGAAGGGGCAGCAGCAGGAGGCTATGGAAACAGCAGTGCGCCTTTTTGGAGATGCAGAGCATCTCTTCAAGGCCCATCTCTCTGGAGGACATGGCCTGTCTCTGCCATGCTGTTAGCAGCAAGGAGAGTGAGGAGCTGATTCAGCACAGAGAAATAGCAAAGCCAAATTTTCTGGTTTTAGGCAGGATTATTATTTTTCAGTCCCACAGTGATTAAGTTGTACAATGCAAGGCCTTTACAAAGCTGAATGCAATCGGTTTAAAGCTGAATTGCTCCCAGAGAGGACAGTTTGTCTCACAAAAGGGGAATAAACCTGCTGGACCCAAAGCCAGCCACTAACGCTAGCTCCCCTCCCTGCCACGCCACTGGGACCTCTGCTTCCCTGGGCCCACACGGGGCTCAAAATAACCTGGGGGCCAGTTGGCTCCCAAACCCCAGCTCCTGCAGGATCGAAGGAGATATGGGAGAGTCTCTCTTTCCCTTACCAGCTACAGCACAAGGGTTTCTAGCCCTGCAGCGTGTCAGGAAAAGGCTTGAAAAATCTAAACTGAGACATCTCTGAAAGGTTTTATTTGCCAGAAAGCCAAGATAAAAGATGGACCATTTACAATGGTTGGAAATAATCTCGTTATTTTAAAGCCTGCCTTGTGATTTTTCCTGGGGACTGTACTGTTGACAAAGGTCCTGGCTGCTTTTCCGCAGCAGAGCCACATGGCTTCTGGTTTACCCAAAAGTTTCATTTTGCCAGTCACCCCTTGGCAAATACACAGCCAAGAAGTTTGCTCACCAATTTGTGGCAGGCATGATATTATAGGCCTAAACATGCCTCTTGGAAAGATGCAAAGTGTGATGGGATGGGATATTTGAGAGATCCCGAACAATTCTCATGGGAAAAGGTGATGGTGGGACTCTCTGGCAGGAGCATTCAGCTCACAGCTCACAGCATCAACGGCTATGTTGAGTAAGGGTCAGAAGGTGGGGTTGTTAGCGGGATAGGGTCACAGAAAATTCTTTTAGAAAGCTCTGGAGAAACCCTCTTGCAGAGTTTCCCTTTGCTTCAGTGGGGAAAGAGCTGGCCAAGCGCCCAGTTGTTCACTGTTCTGTTATCTGAAAAAATGATGGTCACGATTGAAAAACATGAAGTTGCAAATATACCATCTGAGAACACACTGTACAGCTGAAAAAATCATAAAAAGGACCATATAAAAACCCCCAAAACCCAAACGGCAATCCCTCCTGCCAAAGTACAGGCTTGAATTTCTGAGATTTGTCATCACTGTCTGCAGCCCAGAGCCCTGACTCATTCTTGGTAAAATTCTTGTTGGAGTTAGTCACCCCCAGTCGCTCCTCTGTACCGAAGCCCAGGAATTTGGGTTAGGCTCAATGCAAAGAAAAGAAATCCTCCCTCCACAGAGGGAGAGGAGCAAAAGTGTCCTGCCCCCAGGGTCACAGCCCTGGCTATGGGTCCGTGTCCTACACCTCTCCCTGCAGCAAATTCACAGTCATGGGGCTGGAGCGGTGCTTCTAAGGAGCTGCGGTCAAATCCTTCCCCGTGCTGTGCATCGAGCCCAGCAGTCCTCTTCCAGTGCCCGGGGTCAAGGCCAGACTTTCAGCGTGGGGCAGTGCTGAGGACCATCCATCCAGGGTGCAGCACAGCTCATCCTGCCCAGCCCCGTCCTTCGGTGGCTTCCGCAAAGACCCAAGGTCCCTCAGCCTCCCACCTGGGAGGAGGAACCGACTGTCCTGGATTTTCTACTTCTGCACAGGGGATGGGGACAAATCCCAGCGCTGGCAGCGGTGGCCAAGCCCTGGCTCACTGCCTGGGACTCGTCCCTCCTCTTGGCTCTGCTGTAACCCAGACTCTTTCCTCTCCCCAAAGTGAAAGGGTGTCCCAAGCAGAAGAATCTGGTTTTGGGCCTTGTGTGCATGGAAGAGCCTCGTGGTCCTGCTGCAGGAGCAGCCGTTGGAGGAGGACGGTCCCCCCGGCTCATGTCCGGGCTCTGCCCTGCCTGGAGCTGTGCCGGGGCTCGTGCTGCTCAGCCGAGGGGCTGCAGAAGTGGCTGCCGACCACAAGCTTCCCTTTCTCTCAGTGTGACTTCTTTTTATGCTCAGTGAATCACTTTTTTCATTTGCGTGTGACTAGAGGTTTCTTATCAAACCAGATAACAAAGCAGGCTGGCTTTTTGCTCCCAGTTGTAGAAATACTTCATTAGATATCGTATCAGCTACAGAAGGTCAGAGAGATTATAATAGCATTATTGACCTTAGGCTTAGCTGATTTCTGAAAATTACACTCAACCAGTGCAACAGCAGAAAGGAAATACTGACAGAGCATCCTGTTTACCCGTGGATTTGTTCTGAATTATCCTTTCCTCCCCACCTGCTCTGCACAGATGTGAAGAGATGAGAAACAAACCCAGGCAGGTACCTCTCCAAACAGTACTGGCTTGTGTTTTTATGGACTAAGCTGAACAAATTGGATTGATTAAATACTCTCCCCCACAGAGAGTGCACTCTTTCTGTAGGGAAGAAAAGAAGATGGCTAATGTATCTAACCGTAAAAAGGGAATAAAATAAATAGGAGCTGTACTATATAAATGGAAAGGAAATAAATATGGAGGAGACTGCAGTACAATTCTGCAGATGGTGTGATAAATCTGTTTACAAACACAGATATGAGTGATATATTATGAATGCAACATCTTTCCATATTTTCCATGAAGCACAGTGTTGCAAAGCATCATCCTTAAAGGGCTGGTAGTTTCGCCTTTTATCTCTGACCACAGGAGCTTATTAGCAGGTAAATGATCTCAGCAGAGTGAGACAGATAAGGGATTAAAATGGAATGCATCTATCTGGCTGTCTCACAGAGGCCATTTAGACTGTGCTGGCTGAGGGAAGGAAAGTCCCCTGACAAAAAGAGACAAGGCGCTAGACTTGAAAGGCTGAATACGTCTCGCCACCTGCCAGTAGAAGGGCATGGGGAGCTTTGCTTTTTGCTGCCCAGGCCATAGAGGAGGCTGCGATGGTGGAAGCAATGTCCCCAGCCTCTGCGTCCGACTGTGCCTGCAGCACCCGTGGTCTGCCCTCCCATCGCGCTCGGCATCGGTGCTGGGTGCTGCTCCCTAGGGCACATCCTGATGGAGCATCTTGTGCTTGCTGCTGTGGGGACACCCACAGCCCACAATGTTCACCGTGATACGTGCAACCCTCCCCTCATCTTACTTCTCACCCTCAGAGGTTGGTTAGGCCTGTCGGGGAATGACAACTAAAGAAGCATCAATGCAAAAATACTCTTAATTTGAAGAGATTCCTTTGGGAAACATAAAGGCATCATAAAGGCTTGTCCGCTTGCACCCAGCTACAGCAACGTTATGGTTTGTGGTGCTATCTTTTCGGATCATTGGGTTTGCAAAGCTGTGATGTTCCCTGCATCCATCCAACCCAGTTCATAAAATTTCCTCCTCCTTTCTTTTTGAATCAGGTGCTTCCCAGATTCAGTTTTCTGTGCCCCTCTGTCCTTCAAGGCAGCTCCTAGGGAGATGACATCTGTGGGAGATAAATCAGGGCACATCAATACTTTCTCCATCCTGTGATGCTGTGTAGAACAGAGCTGCACAGCACAGCTTTCAGTCTAAATTATTACATGCCTCCAGGATGACATGGATCACAGCAAGGACCTGGGAGGACATGTCAGAAGAGCTTTCTCAGGGCAACTAAATATGATTGAGTGAAAACAAAAGGGAGAAAAATTACAGGTCAAAACCATTCTGATTTTTTGGGAGCAGACCCACTGCCCATGCTGCAGGACAGGGGGGCATGAGGGGGAACAGCAGCTCCTTGCTGCCCTTTGAAGAAGTCTGAGAGCATCCCGACCCGAAGTGCTGCCCTCACAGCCGACCGCTTCCCTCCACAAGGCTGCTTGGGCACACCGCTGGCCCTTAAGAAAAGCTCTTTTTTGCTGCTCAGCCCCTCCTCCCTTCCATGCCAGTTCCTGGCACTCAGGAGCCCGTTCTACCTGGCTGACTGCTAATGATAGGTTTTGCTTCTGGATAGTTCCAGTTTCCACTCTGCCGCTGGGAATATGCCGAGCCTTTGTATTTTGCAACATGTCAGACTACTCAGTCACTAAAAAGAAACAACATCCTGGCTTTGTGCTTTCCAAAAGCACTTCAGGAAGCATGATGGGTTTGTTCCTCCTCTCCTGTTGCTTTCATTTGTACTATTGTGTTCTCCTGTGCAGCCTATGAACAGCTGGCGTACATACAGGCTAATGAAATCATCTTCCCATGCACCAAAAGAAGTGTTGGGGGGGACTCACAAATCTCTATTTTATAAACCAACCTGACCCCTTGGTGTGGGCCCATTAGCGTTGGTAGGAACCGGCAGCATGCTCAGTCTCCCAGGGAAGCTGATGGTAAGGGTATGGTGGGAAATTGAGGCATGCACACAAAAAGCACGGTTTGCTCGCCAGACCCTGCCTCAGCACGCAAACCAACTGCTGCTCCATCCTTTTTCTGCCATAGCCAGTAGCCTCAGTTGCCTTCAGATCTATGTATTCTTGATCTCCCCAGTATCAGAGGCCAGAATGAGTCATTCATGCTTAAAAAATTAAAAGGTCTTGGAATGAGGCCTAATCTTGCTCGGCATTACTGAAGAAGTTCATGAAATCTCTGGCACACTACGCTTTGCTTTGGCACAGCCCCCGTGTGAGGCAAATAGGAGCTCTCGCAAAGCAGCCCGGGTCGGCTGTGTCCTCAGAGGCACCGCACCGTTACGGGCAGTGTTTTGTCTTTAGCAAATGAGGGAGCACGGACACGCAGCCCGCTGCGGCCAGCGGGCAGGAGCTGTGCCATCCACGTGCTGGCTGGGGGTGGCACGGGGCTGGCAAGGGCTTCTTCTGGCAGAGAACTCCCAGAAAAGGACTTCAGTGCACAGACAAAAAGGACCATACTGGTATAAATGTATATGTATTTTGCCAGTACAGCTTATTCTTTTACAAAGAAAGGAAAAACACGTTGTCCTGCTTCAGTCCTATCATCTAACACTAATAGGATGCTGTGTGCCAGCACAGCTCCTCTCTGCTGGGCAAATACAAGCTATGGTATCGTGTGATGCCCTGCACAAGGGGTAAATGTGTCCATTCAACATGTAGTGGCAGTGGTGGGGTTACACCAGGATTAACCATGCTGGTAAATATAATCACTGGTGCCTTCTTCCTTGCCAGTAAATAAACAAGTAAATAAATCATCAGGCTGCTATAGGTACTACATGCAAATCAAGCTCAAGTTTGATGCTCAAGGATGTTTATGTTAGGATCTTCAGTGGCACCTAAAGCCTTATTTGTATTTAAAGGTTGCACTAGCTTAGCTTTAAATGGGTTTAAAACCACTCTTTGTTACACCAGTAACACTGTCTGAAGACACTCAATAACCAAGTTACCTTAACCCGGGAAGCCAGGTTTAAATCAGGCTGGTGCAGCTGTCAGACCTTCGCTTTGGGAACGGCCACTGCCACTGGGGAGACCTGGCCAGAAGCAAGGTGCCAGCCTTCCCTATCTGTCTGAGTGCCAAATCAGCTGAACCAATTTAAAAAGCTTTCCACGGTGGGTACGAGCCCTGCGGCATCCTCGTATGCTACCACCAGCCTTCGGAGGCACGGCGGATTTCGGGTTGGAGGGATGCCGGGTGGTAGCCAGCACTTGCCCCATGCAGAGGGTGCTGGCTCCCAGCTGCACTGCAGCAAATGGGGCTGCAAACGCTTCACCCTGATCTCACCAGAGCTTCATCCCCGCTGTCCTTAGCAGACCCACGGGAGCCAGCGAGGTGCCCTGACCCAGCCGGAAAGGAACGGGACTCGGGTCCGGATCCCACGAATATCCTGACGGGGTGTAAGGCGGGTCTGGAGGGCCCCCCGCTCCCTGCTCCAGCGCCCACACGCTCGGACAGAGGCAGCACATCCACCTACCAGCGATTCCAGCATCATTCAGCATTTTGGGATGCAATTATTACGATTATTATGATTTGGGGGTCATGTGAGAAGCAGAAACTGTTACCCAGCAACATGGACAGTGTGGTGGTAACTTTCTAAGACTCTCCCAGCTCCCACTCAGCGGGAAGCTGTCACACAAACAGATATTATGAGAACCAAAAGCCTTTTATTGCTTTTTTTTGTTTGTTTTTAAACACCTCCACAGGATGCCAAGAGGACAGAGAAAACAGGTAGAGGGAAGAATTCCTACCTCAGAGCTGAAGCCAAATTATTCCCTTGTCTCTCTCGCACAGAAGGGCCCTTCTCGACCCGCTGTGTGAGCCTTCACTTCCCCAGTCAGCTCATTTTCTTCTCTGCCAAGCAACCTTCAGTCAATAAAATCTAAATCCTCAAATGAGCGTGTCTGCAAATCACATGCTCTAAGAAAGTTCAACAGGATGTCAGCGTCTAATAGTATGTAAATACCAGTCTTCGGAAAGGTGCAAAGAAGTGAATTTTCTGTAGCCTACAGGGAAGGCATTTGCATGTCATTTCTCACCCCCTTCATTCACTCTTCGGAGGGTGACACTTCCCCATGGGCTGGGAAGGAGGGAGGCTTGCGCCGCATCTCCATCCGCCAGCACAAGAAAGCAGTCCTGGCATGGGGTGACTCAGAGCAGGGAAATGATCAAGCAGGGAAATGATCTGGCAAAGGAAAGGAAAAAAAAAAAAGAAAAAAAAAAAACCCAAAGAAGGATGGCCGGGGTGGGTGGGATGGAGAGCGTGGGGGTGGCAGGCAGCAGGGACAGCCCCTTGCACCTTGCATCAGCTGCGCGGGGTTTTCTGGCTTTGTGGCACCAGGGTTTTAAACACTGCAAGATCTCAGAGGTCTTTGAAATGCTGGGAGAGCCAGGACAGCTTAAAATAATGAGGATGTCCGACCCAAGGCCGCCCAGCCCGGGATCGGCAGCGAGGAGAAGGGTGGCAAAGCAAGGGTCGGAGGGTCAGGCAGCGTCCCCCAGGCAGGGGCTCGGTGACGGGAATCCTGCTCTCACTGGGGTACCCCTAAGGTCCCACTGAGCTTCAGTCCAGCCCAGCTTTTATGGGCTGAGCAGGCTCTGAAGACTTTAAAAGCTTTTTAACAGAAAATGTCTCTGTGCCTTTCTGATCGAGATTTCACGTGGAAACTAGTTTGTGAGCCACAGCTGTAAAATGCATCCATTCAGCCTCTCGGGAGGTGTTAACTGAAAGCCAGTTATTATTAAACTGTGAATATTTCAACATGGCCCATTTTAGCAGAGACCTCCTGCCTGGCTCAGGGTAGCTGTTAGGCTTCAAATGCTGTTTTTTTCTTACTCTGTGAGGTCTCTACCCTGAATTGAACTCCCTAGATCAAAAGTTGGAGCCCACAGCAAGAGCTTTCCTGCCTTAGTGGGGAAACTCAACCCTTGTGTACATAAGCACAGCTCCACCAATATTAGAAATACACTGACCTGTCTGCCCTTTGGTCCAAATTCAGCTAGCCCTTAAGAGACGAACTTGCTTTCTAATTAAGGAAGTTTCACCATAACAATTCAATACCCAGGGAAATGACTCTGCACAGCTCCCCATCCTGCTGTAGGAAGCACTCTGAGGGTGTGTTTATACAATACAAGACAAACGTTAATTCATGATGGGTTTTACAACAGCAAATGAATGTCACTTGACGCTATGTGCACTCCTGAAGCGTAATCCGTGAATCCTCAAAAGGTCAGTCACAAATCTAGTTCTTGGGAGCAGGATGGGGCTCACACCAGGTTTTAGGGAAAAAATAAAAGGTTAAGAGAAGAAAAATTCCTGCAAAGAAAGGATTGTTGATGTTGCAAATTCCTGTCCTCGCAACCACGGAAGAAATTTAAAGGGCTATCAGCTCCCATCAGGTTTCATCTGAAGCCTGGACCCGTGAGATATGCCAGAAAGGTTTGTGTTCTTAGAAAGGCTGCATTGTCTCCCACATCAAAAATAAACAGAAGCAGACAAATTGGGCTAGAAAGCAGAAAAACCAGCTCTGGGGCTGCAGTGTCCCTCTGCGGGTCCCACGGCACATGAACAGCAGCAGCAATGGGCCGTAGCTGAGAAAAACGAGGGGGTTTGGATCCCAGCTCCTGCTCCCAGCGTGTGCATCACTTGTGCTTCTTCCAGGCGTTGGCAGCCCTGCCTGGCCGCTGCAGGCAGCTGCCCGCGCCCTCGCCACCCTCTGATGCCAGCCCGCGCGGGAGCAGCTCGTGGACACGTGGATGCTTCTGCTTGCCCCCACACCACCAGAATGTAGGGGGTTAAGGGCATAAATCCTTTGATGGATCCACCCTCTCACATCTGAGCTTCTGTCCCAGCAACTTTGCTTTCAGAGAGAGGACGAATGGTTTTCCCCCAGCAAATCAGCCCAATTTCACCCTGATTTTCTAGCAGATGATTTGGTGGTCCTCCGAACAGTAATTACATCAAAGTCAGGCAGACTAAATCAAGAACTAACAGTTTAGTCCCACGTTAGGTAAACAAGAGCTGAGACCCTCTACAGCTCCAGTATTGCTCTGCTGCCTCCGGATCGCAGCATGGTGGCTCCTCTGCCCACGTGGCGGGTCCACAAAATGCAGGAATCCAATTAAACAGAAATAAATACACCCAATTTGCCCTTAGGAATTAGATTATTCCTGATTACAGCAATCAGTGTCTTCTTGCTGCTCTACATTTATGCGACAAATCGGCTCCCGTGCCTGTGGCTTTTCTTGTGAGTTGTGTCAAGGATTTTGGAAAGGAGACACTCAGCTCATTTCTGGCTGGCAGAGAGAGATGCTAGCCAGAGGTCTGCTGCGATGGCTCTTTTTAGGTGATCCTGCCTAAAATGCCTGGTATCATCCGCTACTAAATTACTAAACATCAGCACAGCCAGTATTTGAGAATTACAGGTGTAATATTCGCCTCCGCATCTCTGCGACCGCCTTGTTGGGTACTGCGGCTCCTATAGAGCCAGTGAAGACAACCACATGTTTATAGGGGAAAAATTAGGGTATGGGAAAAATGTCTGGATAATTAACAAGACTCCTTCATTCATCTGAGAACTGAATTCCACGTTAGAAGGACCAGTGTCAAAGAAAGTGCTGAAAGGGCACTGAAAGGGGGTTTGGCCAGGTGAAGACAGACAAATTTAGGGGGAGAGCCCAATCCTCCCCCTGCCCACAAGGAAGGGAAGGTGTCTGGCCTTTGCAGCATGACCCTGTGCCACAGGGACAGCAGCAGATGCCAGAAGAGCTGCTGGGGAGCAGATGGGGTGGGCCAGCGATGACCTTCCCAGGCATTGGGAGAGCACAGTGAAAGCAGTGGGTTTGCTCCCTCCTCGAGGAGCAGAGACATCTGAGCATCCTCAGGAAGTCGTGGGAGCAAGATGGGAGCTACAAAGCTGACTGCTGGCTCTTCTGCTTACTGAATTTCTCTACCCTCCTTGGAGACGGACACCCGTCCAGCCCTCTTGTCACAGACCAGCTCTCTGACTGCTTTTCTGCTGAATATGTTCACTTTAGATGATGCTATAAGAAGAAGAAAAAAAAAAAAGCATTCTGAAGTAGTCTTTCTCTGATGGATACTTCAGATAATGAAAATAAAGGACTCTGCTACTGCCAGCACACGCATATTTCCGGGAACTTTGTGTTTAATGGGGTTGATGTGCTATAAACATCCAAAACATTTGCTCCGCAGCTCTTTTGGTAGGAAGCTTCTGCAACAAAAAAAACATCCTGTTTTGGGGAGGGTGCTTCCAGCCGGGGAGATTAAACCATTAACCATGAGGATCTCGGTGCTTTCTTTGGACAGGCGATGACAAAGTTTTTTGCCAAAACCCCAAACTGCACCGGCAGTTCTATCCAGAGCAAAGGGCACAGACCCATGCATGGGTTTCTAAAGGACGTACGTGCTCCTAAGCGCAGGCTGAGGAAAGAGCCTGATATTTATTCAGTTTATTTATCCTGCATACATTTATTACACCTGTGCTAAGGCTGCAGGGGAACCGCTTAGGAATTGCCAGGATGAAGGCTGCCGAGGCAGCTGAACTCTGCTCCCTTGCGCACACGCTGGTGCTGCAACAGTGAGAAGCTGTAATTACAGAAAAAAGACCATTTGAGCCCTGCCCCAGAGGGAGAGAGGCAGGCAGGTCCTGTGCAGGTTTTAGCCATACTTCTCTGGCACAGGCACAAACCCGCCCCACTTGCACAAGGATGATCTTCAGGCAGGGAATAGCTCTTCCCTGAAAACCAGTATGATGCAGGAGCTCCACAGGGGAAAGGGTTGTACGCACCACTAAGCCAAAGAGCTACTTGGATCCATATTCATGTTTCCAGACGTCTCTGCTGAAAAAAGCTACTGAGACACCAGAATGGTGCATAAGAAAGCAGCATTTTCCCAGCTTTTCTCCAAACAGGCTGCAAACACGACTCCCTCCTATTGAGATCAGCTTTTCCATTCAACCGCCGATGAATCATGGTGGCTGGTATCTCACCTGGTGAAGAGCCCAAGAGCAAACACCCTGAACATTTTTGTTCCGATAAGGCTGACCATAGCCAGGATTCCTCACGTTAAGGAGAACAGACCCAGATACTGCCAGGTACTTTCCTGTGAGCTTGTCTGAATATGAATGTTACTAAGAGTAACCAGAGAACATGCTCAGCTGCCAATTCAAGAAGTTAAGCATTTGAGCCGTTTAAAATAAATTCTTGCAGAAGAGTGGCTTAGCATGATTTCAAAACTAATCCACTCCAAAGATGCCTTCAGACTATTTTCTCTACTGCTGGGTGAAAAAGTTTGAAGTCCCTATGTTACAATGCAGTAATCTTAGAACATTGACTAGCTTAACCTTTCACTTTGCTACAGTACTTGGTCCAGCTGTTTCGAGAAGACCTAAAGTTGTCCTCCTAGATACTATCTTTCCAGTTTTAACTCAGCCTTGGAATGAATGTGAAGGGATTTTAATATGGCCCAACCAGCTGGAGGTTTATGATGGGAAATTCTCATGCTGGGGCGAAATGACCTTACTATACATAGCTCTAACTTACATGCAGGATATCTTATACCAACATTTTGATGTCTTTTATTTTTTCCTGCATAATAATTTAAATCACTTTAGAAACAAGTAGTTGATACTGGGTTTTTTCTTTACAAAGAAATCAGTTGTTCAGTCATATCCTTAGGTTTGCGTAGCCCAAAGAGCTGCAGTGCTTTATGCCAGCTGAGCATCTGATCTTCAAGTGGAAAATCACTATATTTATCTGATAAATAAATATACAACTAATATTAGGATATCATTTTATAAGTGATTCATCCCTACACATATGGCTTGCTCCAACACTTGCTTACAAGTGTTATCAGAACAGGGGTTTGGGAATTACAGATTTGTAAATCAATTCAGCTTTGTGACAGTCCTTTTCCCTACCTTCCTTCTAGATAAATAGAGGCCGGATTTAGGGCTTGGTAATGGTTATGGAGGTTCAGTCCATTTCCAGTAATGGAAATAACAAAAAACAGAATTTATCCCCAGGCTTATAAAAGAAGCCTCAGGACTGGGTAAATACAAAATAACTCATGAATATTGGACAGCTTGTTCTGAAATGTGGAACTACAGCCCATCAGCACATAAACAAGAGAGCAGAGCCAAGCAGGCTGGAAAGCAGCGTTCTGAGGAAGAGACAGAGCAGCTCAGCCAGGCTTCGGATGAAAGCTACTCAGGGAGCCGGGTGCCACATCAGCATGATGAAAACCAGAAGGGAAACAAGTTATAAAACATATCAGGGAATAAAAATATTTGTTCCCCTGTTCACCTTCATGGTGGGCTCAAATTTGCACCACTTGTCATGTAAGTCAGGAACAAGACACGTTCACAAAGACTTCCTAAATTGCAAAGCCCACTGCTGAAGTGCCAGGTAAATGTCGCAACCCACAGCTTCTTTTTCCGTGCAAACTTTTTTGCTCTGGCTCAGAGCGCATTTGCTTTACTGCATTGTACACGCAGCTGAAACTTAAGCCGACCAACTCTAAAGGATTTCTTTTTTTTTTTTTTTTTAAATAGCAGAAGTAATTAATCTGCTTCAGAGAATGAATCAGCCTTTTCTGAGCTAGAAACACACAAAGGAGGAGATTGTGGTTGTTTCTGGGGCGGGAGGGAGGCTTACTCACACAACCGACGCAGCAGAGGCAGCCGCCCAAGGTCCACAGCTGTGGGCAGCGAAGGGGGAGCAAAAGCCCAAAGCCGAACCCCAGAACCCCCCCGGTGCCACCCCGCGCACCTGGGGGACCCGCTGCACCGGAGGGAGCGAGCAGCGTGGCTGGAAGAGACGAGCCAGTGCAAACCCAACGGGGTGGGGGGGGGCTGTGGGGCTTCGCCCCTCCTGCCGCAGCCCCCCGGGCTGCACACCCGGCCCGCGAGGGGCTGCGCCCGCTCCTCGGAGTAAAGTCTTGGGCAGCAGGGACCAGCCTTTTCTTTAGGTGAAGGACCTCGATCTGGGCCAGGCGGTGGACAGAGCTGGTTTGCCGTGGCTTGGTTTCTTGGCAGGCTGTGGGAAGAAAAGCATTGCTCATAAAGCTGCTACCTCGTACCACGGGAACTTCTGTTTGAACCGGGGGGCTCTGTCAGAAAAGAACGCTAACGCTTAGCTCGCTGCTTTCGGCGAACGCCGGGCAACGACTTAACAGAAGAGCAGGACAGACGAGGAGTAGACAGTTCCCAGATAGGGGAAACCAGCACAACAGAAGCAGGACGGAGATAGCTGTCTTATTAAAAATAATGC
Organism: Haliaeetus leucocephalus; assembly: GCF_000737465.1. NCBI lineage: Eukaryota > Metazoa > Chordata > Aves > Accipitriformes > Accipitridae > Haliaeetus > Haliaeetus leucocephalus. The sequence goes on along the minus strand of NW_010973380.1, from coordinate 459,828 downwards.
AATTTAACTGACAGAGCGGAGGGTAACAAAGTTATTCCTAGAGCCGCTCACCGACGTAACAAATAAATAGAAATGATGCCGTCCTCATTCATCGATTTGGAGAGAGGAAACGGGCCCTGCTGCCGCTGCCGCTTCCCTCCTTCCGTCCCCTCCGCCTGCCGGGGCGGGCTGGGGAGAGGCTGTGTCTCCAGCAAGGGACGCGCTCGCCGGGCAGCCCCGGGGACGGCGGCGGGGCTGGCACGTCTCCCCGTGTGGCACCGGCCCTGCCGGAGGCGAGGTGGGGCAGGCGGCCACGACTCCCCGGGGAAGACGGGAGCGGAGCAGACCCGCAGGTCTCCAAATTCACCTGACCTCTACAAGGGCAAAATCACCAACATTTTCCATTTTAAACTCCAACTAAATTTAGAGGTTTTATGGTTGCAGGGTGTCTCCTTTCCCACACTTTCCTGGAGTGATTTCCAAGTTCCTCCACTGTCCTCGCTCGTTAAAACGTGACTCAGCTCTCCCAGCTGGAAAAGCAGAGACCCACGCAGTCCCGAGGTGGCCTGCTGCCATTAGTGATGTCCTGCGTCGGCATTAACCATCAGCTTGGGAGCAGCAGAGGCAACAGAAGGCTTTGCAAGTCAGATCTGGGGAGAAATCAGTGTTACTGAACCTATGGGTACTCTGCAAGCAGCTACGCAACCTGTCAACGGGAGTTTCTCTCGTGTCCCTTTTGGGAAAGTCCTCCCAGCACCAAGGACTGACTGAGGAGACCTGCACAACAGACTCTAATGGAGCAGCAATGCAAAGAGAAAATTCCTCCTCTGCCCTTAAACACTCCGCCTAATTAATACCATACACACCTCAGCCGAGGCAAAATAATGGTCATGGTAAGAAAAACAAATGGGAAGTCAATGCAAAATAGCACCACCTGGTGACACCTACTATAACCATGCCAAGTTCAGCATTGTGCCCTACTAACTACAAAATTTGGCAGTTCTTCATTTGCCTTTACTTTTTTTACTGGACATAGTGCTGGAGCAATGTCCCTTCTGAAGTGAGCTGCTGCTTTTAAGGTATTTAAACATTTTGGAATCGGCTGAGTGACTCCAAAGCTGGGATGAGGACTTCATCCACTGGCTTTCAGTCATCCTTCTGGCTTTGCCCGGTCTCTTTTATCAGCTCAGTAGCTTTTTCAGAGCACCTTGAAATACACCGTCAAATGCTACAGAGCTTTTTGCAAACACTATTGCTTGCTTAAGATTTTCATTGATCTGTGGCTTCAGCATTCCCAGCACTTTGAAATGTCACCTCAGGTATCAAAGTAGTAGAAACAGCTGAATCTGTGAACAATACCTGTTCATTACATCAAACAGAAAAACCATCACGCTATTAGACCCTCTCCTGATGCTTTCCGCAGATGTGAAAGGCTAGGTTGACAAAACAGCAACAAATGTTCACCTGCCACATCGTACAACCACTTGCTTTTAAGTGCAACAACTGTTGTAGATGCCAGGCTGCGAGTCGGGGGCTCATGAGCTCCACACACCCTCTTCCTATTTGTTTCCACATTCGGTTCCATACCATCGGCTCGTCGTCTACCACTTATGACATCTGGTAACAATCATAAGGCTTGGCCATTGCTCACTAGTTGGTTTTTTTTTTTTTAGGAAAAAGGAACCAGACAATACTTGCCCTTCACGAGGATCCTGAGTGGCACTGAGAAGTCACACAAACGTAGCGAACCCTTTTTTGAAGCATTCCCATCTAGCGCTTCACTCCAGTTTGTACAGCATGCCTGCAGAACTGGAACAACTGGAATGCCATGACAACCCCACATCAGACCCACCAGCACAATGCCACCCTCCGTTAGAAGGAGAAAGCCAAGGCTCAAAATTCGATGTAACTTTTTTCCTTCTCCCAATTTGGTCTTAGCATCTCGGTTGACAGCATGGGACCCAAGAGCTTTCGATATAATTAAAATACAGATTGTTTGCCCGCTCGGTTGCAGCACTTGGTGCTCTCAGTGCTTTTTCTGGCCACTGGGAGATGAAGGCAGCCTCTGCAGCACAACACTCACAAACACTGTATGATAAACTGCTACACATGCAATGCTGAGAAAAACTGGAATAAACTTGAGTTTGGTGGATAACGCCAAAGGGATTATAACATATTAGGTCAGAAGCATGAAGTCATTCTCCAGCCTCCCTCCTGCACTGAACACCAGCGGTATCACCCTGCAGAGCTGTATCTAGCTTCTGCAAAATATTTAGCTATTTTTCACCTAGTTAGATAAAAAGCAATGTACAATGGTAACAAATGGAACAGGGGTAACTCTTTGTGATGTGTTTGCACCTACCGACTGCAGTATTTTGCACCGAGCAGAGCTGGATTTGCTCAGTGCCACTGTGTGATCCTATAAGTTGACTTTGTTGATTCAGTGGGTGGTATTTCCTCTGAATCATTATTGATAGACCTTATTGCAAATCTTAATAGCAAGGATATTCAACTGGGAGTTAAATCTGAGCTCAGATATGAGCACTGAGTTTGTCTGAAGTTCCCCCAACTTTTGCAGCTCTGTGAATATTGTTCACTGCCTAATCTATGGCATTGTGCTGCTACCCACTGCCGAATTACGCCCATCTTCTACTCATGACTGGTTATGGTACAATGGTGGGATTAAAAATCCCTCATCCACAGAATAATCGTTGAAGAAAAAAAATGAATAATTGAAGACATGGAAGTAAATGGCAGGGGAAAGAAGGACAAAATGCAACTTAGTTTGCTTTGATAAGAGCAATTTTCTACACTTGCTCTGGGAAACCTATCTGGCATACCTGGCACACAAGAAAGGGGCAGAGTTCAGCTTCCAACACATTTGAAGTGCAGCCACTTGCTACACAGCTCAGTGAAACCAGGAGTTAAGACACAAAAGATGAAAATTTGTAATAAATAGGATACAGACCTAAAAGGATCGGACAGCCAGTCCCATAGAAGGGGTCAGTCTGAGTCTGGCAGGGGTCACTACTGAAAGCGAGGGAGACCCCATCCTACTTAACATCTGCCTTCACGACAGAGCGAGTGAGAGAAAGCTGGGAGAATACTGCACCGGCGCAGAGCATCGGGATATGCAATAAAAATGGGATTAATAAGAGGGCTGGAATAAGATCAGAGCTGACAGCAGAAACCAAAAGTCAGACGGACACCTGGGGATGAAAATCCCACTCTCCCACCCCCATCACAGGACAGGAGGAGCCTGGGGAAGAGGTTAATTGCAGTACCTACCAGGTGAGGTATTTATTTCTAGGTGAGGTGTCAAAGCACGAGAGGCACCAGATGGACCTCTGAGCCTTGCAGCTCTGCTCATCCACGGGGAAGTCAGAGGGCGAGAAGCCCACTGCAGGACTGCCAGGGATCAGCAGAAGCTGGAGCCTGCTTCATGAAAGCAGACAGCAAGTTCTAGCTTGTTTGGCATTGCACAGCAAAGAGAAGAGCATGCAACTCCTATTTCTATACTGGTAAGAGAGAAAGGCATCAGACTGGGAGAACGAAGCAATCATAGTGCAAATACAAATAAGAGAAAGCCATATATTGGAAAAAAAATTCTAACAGTTCAGTAAAGTTCTGAAACTTCCCCTTCCCGGGAGATCAGGAACAAATGAATTACAGCGGCATGCAATAAGGCGTAATATCATTCAGTCCTTATCTTTGCTGACCTGCCAGGTCCCTTCCAGTCCTACATTTAGATTATCTTTAACACAATGGGTCTTGTACACTGCTTGCATTTTTGAAGCAAAATTCTTGGATGACAGCCAAGAATGGGATTATTAACTTATAACAGGACAAAAAAAATCACATACCCTCATAGGTTCCTGCAATCCACCCCCCGCCCTCCAGTTTTGGCAGCCACCGCTCCTCTGTATAGTGGAAAAACAAGCTTAAGTGGATGGAAGAGAAATGAGGTTAGTGGCCAGACAGCCCAAATTCTGAGCAAGTTCAGTAGGTCGATTGCAACCTTACTATAACTCCGCTGACTCCAACTTTTCTTTTTAACTGACTTAGGCCAGAAGTTTCCTTGCAGTCTGCAGGCAGGCAGGGAGCCTGATGTGTTTTGCAGCCTGCAGCATGTTTACTCAGAGAAATTCCTCAGTCTTAGGAATCCAAGAAAAACGATGTGCAGTTCACAATGCTGATGTGGTACGGGGAGGGAGGACCGTGAACACCATTTTGGGGTATTTCTCCTAAGATCGGTGTATCCGAGCACTCCTTCCCCGCCCCCAAGCTCTGGAATTCAGCTGATGTTGCAAGAAGCCACTTCATCGTTGCAGAGCTATTGAGCAAAAGGGAGGATGAGGCACGAGAGAAGTATGTGAGTAAATCCGGGGCAGGACTTGGGAGACCTTGTTTAAAAACTACTGGATAACAGAATCTTTCAAAACAAAAGCCTCAAACCGGCCCAGTCCTGGGAGCAGATGCGGCAGGCCGGCGCTATATGGTAGGAG
>NW_010973380.1:423912-455334 GCF_000737465.1 Haliaeetus leucocephalus | reverse complement strand
CGCCGGGGGTATCCCCGCCGGCAGCCCCGGCCCCCTCCCCCGGGCTCGACCTGGCAGAGGTGCGGGCAGAGTCTCCCCCCCCACCCCGGAGCCAACGTGCTGAGACCCCCTCGCCGACAAAGGGGTCCTGACCTCCCCACCCGGGAGGGATTCCCCTTCCTCCTGTCTCCCGTGGGCATCCTGGGGGCCAGCGCTGGCCCCGGTCCGGGCAACAGGCGTCTTACAGCCCGAGTGGCTCGCTGCCCCGGCGTGGGGTCTCTCGCTGTCCAGTCACGGGGGTTTGAATCCACGGCCCGGGACTGGGAGGTGAGTGGGGAATCACGAAAGCTGGGGACAGGCTACCCAAGCGGTCAGAGACCCGAGGGACCCTTCTTTAGGGACCCCGCGCCCCATCTCTGCAAGTGAAACGCTTCACTTTGAACGTCTGTGAAAAGAGGGGAGGGATGCCGTCACCTTTAGGAACATCCATCGGCTCTACCGAAGAGCAGTGCAACAGTGGAGTTAAGCTAAAGATTGTCAGTCAGGTGGGGGGAGTTTGGTGGAAAAGTTTGTTTCCTTTCGTGGGTCAGGAGTGCTGTCTCCTGCAGGTATCAGGGGCCAGACTTGGTTCTGATTTCAGGCAAAGCCGCTCGGCTTCGCCATCCAGACAGAAAACGTGGCAGGGAAAATCATGGGTGGGGGAGAGGGGGGACAGCTGATGTAAAAATCATGATAAAGTATTTTGCAAAGGGCTGCTGCAAGCCAGTGAGAGCCGAGCGTAGACCACTGAGTGTGATTACAGGAGGCTGGAGGATAGTTACAGGGTAAGAACACAGCGCTGAGCATCTCTGAGACTTCAAATTGGAAAATGAGATCTGAGGTTTTACCATTTGCTCGTAAAACACTCCTCTGTTTTTAGTGGAAGAGGAGAGAAATGGAAGAAGACTGCATCTCTCAGGGATAGCAGCTAACCCTTGTGGCTCATCAGTTTTTCTTTTACTCAAAATAAATGTTTCTAACTGGTATCTCATGCAATACCCAGGTGGTTACATAATTTGTTTTACAAATCGACACGGCAGGAAAAATGGATGTGCCCCTTGGAATCTTTCTTTGAGGGTATAAACCTGATTTTGAAAGAGCTATTTGTTATTTAGGAAATAGCAATTCTCTTTTGCTGCTGCTGCTGATTTTGCTTTAGCTTTTTCCCTTCTCTGCAAGTTTTTGCTGCTTTGGTGTGTGAAGAGGAATAGGGAACCCAGATCTTTCCTATCCGAGTGCATTTTTCTTCTTCTTTGCCTTTGTCTGTTCCCTTTTCATCCCGGGGCAGCCGTGGCACATGAGCAGGGTTGGCCAAGCAGAAGGCAGGCAGGACACCTTGCTCCTGGCTGTGATGGGACGTGTGGGGCTTCCCCTCATGCTGCCTCATGTATAAGCCCATTTCAGGCATTTTCAGGTTTGTGGCCTCTCTCCCACATGGTGACTGTGTGTGCTGGAGCAGTTGGCCAGTGGATCCTTTAATCCACTTATCAGCTGTGGCCATAGGACCATGGGGTAGCAGGGAGCTGTGTTATGTGCAGGAGAACTGCAGTTCACCTTGTACTCAGGGCAGATAAAAGACAGCAAGGGAGCCCTTGCCCTTCCTCCGTGCGTCATTCCTTTACTCATCCTTACCCTAATGCTTCACACTTGTCAGTCATGCTTTCTGACCTGGACATGAGGGGAACAGTACACATGGCCCTAAAAATTGCTTATGGAAGATAAATTATAACTGCTGGGCTATAAAGGCTCTCACCGTCATGTAAGAGCAAGGAACAAAGCTCAGCAAAGGCAAGGCAAGGAGAGAAAATGAAATTCTGTGTAAATGCCCCTCATTTTCACCCAAATCCCTTTTGACCGAAGCAGATATGAGCGCGGGGGTGAACAGTGAACACACAAATGCTCCTTTGTTGGGATAAAGCCACATTGTGCATGTGTGTCCAGAGCTGGATGCACACGTGATGTGGCCGAGGGGATGCAGGAGCTGATTTGCTTCTCCGGACCTGTATCTGCAGCGTGCTTTGCACCTTGAAACCTTGCATCCTTGAAAAGCAGGCTGAATTCTCCCTGGGCTCTTCATCTGCCTGCCTGGAGGGGGTGTCAACACTGAAGATGCTGTTGAATGTCTATCTGAATTGCCATTTCTGTTTGGTGCTATCGCTGCCAATTTTATCAGAAATGTGTAAATAGAAGTCCACCACATGGATCAAATTCTTCTTTGGTTACACCATGAGCCACTTTTTCTCTTCTAAGCCACAGCTGGCCGCTTTTTTTTTGCTTTGGTTCAGGCAAAAGAGCTGATGGCAAGTCTGGTTTTGTTCAACAGCACCCTCATGCTGGTTCTTGGTTGCTCGGTCCCACAGTAAAAAGGATGGAAAGAAACAACACTGCAGCTGGAAGATGGGGCTTTGAAGCTTGGGGGGATTGTTGCCCTGGCTGGATTGAGATCTTAAAAAGTAAGTTTTTCAGTGGAACAAGCTACTTCCAAATCACTCTTAGATTGTATTGCTCTGTGTTCTCACTACCTACACTAATATAGAATAGAATAGAATAGAATAGAATAGAATAGAATAGAATAGAATAGGAATAGAATATTTCACTTGAAAGGGACCTACAGTGATCATCTAGTCCAGATGCCAAATATTTGGGTCAAAGTTTTTTCCCTCTGATCTCTTTTTTCTTGCTGTCCTGGGATCCATGTTAGGTTCCTGATATTTTACCTACACTTATGCCCTGCCCCTCAGGAGGAGCAAAACATTTATTTGGGGCTTATGACATGAAGGCAGGGCTGCAGCAGAGCTCAGGAATGTCTGAGAGACACAAATGTTTGTGCAGACATTCCTCTTCCTACCAATTATCTGCGTTTTAGATAGAGATCTGCCATGCCAAGAATGTCATTACTGCACAGCTGCAGGAATTGTTGTCCCAAGGTCTGATGACGAGAGCTGGTTTTGTGTTTGTCCCTGCTTGGATTAAAGCGGGACTCGTTTCCAGCAGTGGTGGAGGTTAAGAGCATGTACTGCACAGAAGGATTCCCGATCTTTTGTTTCTTTGCTTCAGCTCTTGCAATGCTAACAGCGAAGGTCAGAACATAGAAGAAAAGTTCCTTTTGGTTTTGAGTCACAAAGCAGTAGCAGTGGTTGAGGGAGGGGCCCCGGGAGAGTTATAAGCCTCAAAGACGAAGATATTATCTGTAATATCAAGTGCACAATAATCTTTGTGTTTTAGTGTTCCCTGAACCACAGGAGATTAAGTAAGAACACTGGGAAGCCATTTAGTATACATACACAAGGATTTAGACACACATTTTCAGTTGTTGTAATGGGAGGAAGATTAAAAAAACCACCACATTTATGAAGCCTAGAGACATAGAACGGGTGAAATGCCTCAGATTGTGTAATTTAGATAAAGACTTGCTGATGTCCTATTATATAATGTAGCTAAGCACAGTCATTTTTTCTAAGATGTTTTCAGTCACTCTGCCTCATATTTTGTTTTGTTAGAGACGACACTTGGAGAGCAAGAGAGTCCTTTGTTTCATAAGGGCTCATCTGCTCCTCTTGCCTACTCCCCACTTGAGAGGGGTTTTTTTCCTTCATGTGCCATCACGTTTATTTCCCCAGCAACAGCGACTGCATCTCAAACATGATTTCAAAGTGGTTAAAAGCTGCCAAACAAACATCCACAGCAGTTAAAGAAGAGGTTAAAGTCTCCTTCCTCTTACTCCCAGATTTCTACAGAATTGCAGTTTCGGATTAATGGCTGTGTTTCCTGTGTAATGGATTTTTAAAGCACTGTAGTTCTGGTCCTGATTATTCAGGCACACGCAAAGCATGGACTAACGAGACATAATTTTGTACTGATTCAGTGCTCTGGCTTTCCTATAAATCTCTTACTTCTTGGTCCGCCTGGTACTCTTCCAGATACACAGCAAAGCCATGCTTGCTGTCACTTGCCATGGATAATGGAACCGGTTACAAATCCAGGGCGAATGTTCATCTAGGTATCCTGTTCACTGGTGGGATACACATCTGTCAGCCAAACTGGGGGTACAGATGATGTGTGGCTCCCTGCCCCTATCTCTTATCCAGACGGCATAAAGATTTCTAAGCCTGCCAGAGCTTGGAAATGTTTCCAGCTCTGGCAGGAAAGCCTTCTGCTTTTATGTCCGGCTTGCTGGAGTTCAGGTCCCCACTGCTAATAACTCAGCTAGGAGCATCCTTTGAAATGCTGTGTGTAATTCTCAATAATTCCCAGAATGGTGAATTTAAAGCGGAACAGATGCTGAGAAAGGGAATGCTAGTCGTGCTTTACAGCATGAGATTAAAAGTCTTTGGCTGATATAGCATAACAAAATGAAGGTTGAGAGGGGATGTGATCATCTCTGAGTATTTCAGGAAAGGTGTCAGTGCCGCGCAGGAGCAAAATCCTCCCGGCTATTCAAGCATGTGAGCAAGAACAAATGGGTGTTAATGAGAAATGAACACATTTACACTGGAGAAGAGAACGGGGGTTTTAATGGTCAGGAAAGTGATACCTCTGTCAGGAGATGAAAGGCCAAAAATCCTAGGCTGAGTTAAAAGGCAGCTTCATTGCTTTATGAAAAGTGATTGAAGAGGGGTTTGCCTGCAATAGCAGATGCCAGTTTCGGTGGCCACAAAGGAGTTTGGTCCTAAATTCTCTTTTCCTTTTACTTAAACATCTTTCTGTAGCCTGAAGGAAAGGAGAAACGCTGTGATGTACGGTTTTGTCCTCCCATTTTGGGTAGTGATCAAGGACAGCCGCTCTCACAATGTAGGGTGGGGTGCTTTTGGATAGGTCACCCCTCCTTTGGTTCCCTCCTCGTTCCTCAGATACTCCTGTCAGGCTCAGCCTACACCTCGTGCCTTGGTTGTGGTTCACTGGTGGCTTCCTTTCTCCCTTCGCCTCCTGTACGCCTGGTGTGTTTCATACACTTTGAGACAGAAGGTGAAGGTTCATGGGCTACGTAGGTTTGACTGTCTCTTGTAACGGAAACTCCCTCCATCAACATTTGGAAGACCAATCCACAGCCACAGGAAGAAAGAGCAACCAGCTTAAGATGTGTGTTACAGGGACTAGTTATAGCCAAATTACTACATTAATGACACAACTACTACCTCTTCACCCTCCTCAGAATACTGGAGGTGTGGATACAGCAAAAATAATGTTGCATTTCTGGTAAAGGATTTTTACAGATGCTTGGGCCCTACAAGTTGTTGGGCACTGTGGTTCAATCTGGCAAAACACAATACAGCTATTTAGTGTCTTCCCCAGCAAAACAATTAGAATCTCAGAAAAAACTAGTAGAAGAAAAGTTCAAGGCAAGTAACAAGAGATGATTCCTCACACAACAGAAGTTGTGAAACTCCCTGCTGCAGGATGTTGTGGACATTAAAAATCATTGAAGACCAGTTCATGGGAAAAAAATAGACTGAGGGCTATTGAGACAATACTTCTGGCTCTGGAAGTCCCTAAGCTGCAAAATGCTGGAGGCTGAGGAGGTGTTATGGGTAGATATCATTATATGCTGTACTTAGACAGGACTAGCAACTGCGAGGCATCTGGTTTGGCCGCTTACAGAGACTGAACATGGTGCTAGTTGAATGGAGACTTTGGTGTTGCCCAGTACAGCTGGTCTTGTGTTTTTGGGCTTTCTTCCAGCCTGCTCCTCATAGGTGGAGGGGTAGCCCTCCAACATCTGCAGAGCCCGGTTCACTATCCATTCTTTGAAACAATGACTGCAAAAGTCTTAGCTAAGTGACTTAGCAAAAGACTGATTAAAAAGATATGAAGTCTGCAAAAGGCTGTCTCACTTCTTCCCCAGAAGGTCTTTGCTCTGGTTTTGAGCAAGGCATGGGATTTTTTGTTTCCAGAGACAGCTTGGTGCTAAGGTAGCACTGACTTAGCCAGGTTGCGTGAGCTGGTGGAAGGATGGAAGTACCGTGGCAGGCAAGGCATGGTTCCTTCTCCTTTATGATCAGTATTTCCACTGTCCTAGCTTGCTGAGAAGCAGCATGTTCTGCATGTTAAGTATCAACATGGCACTGAATTTCATGCGCAGTTTTGATAAATAAAATCTGTGTTCTAAGTGAAGGCACCCAGACAGAGCCCCTTTGTGAGAGCAAGAATTAGACCTAGTGTGTGTCTTTGGGAGAAATGCAGAATTCATTTTGGGGAGGGAAACTGATACAAACAGCAGGCCATTTTCCTTTACAAAGAGTCTCTTTCAAAGCTGGTGCATGCAGCAGAACAAAGGCTGACCCCATAATCTGTACTCAACAATAGCTTGGAATATTTGATAATTTGGCTATTGTACATGCATACATCATGCTTGGCTGTAAATAAATAGGGCCATGGTTGGATCCACTGTGAGGATATAGTCAGCCTGTTTCCCGTTACCATTCTAGTTTCAAGGAGATGCTTATTTTGTGTCTCTGCTTTCTTCTGGCCAAGCTCAGTCCATCTTGCCATCAAGGCCAAAGGGTCTCAATTTCAAGCCCAGTAACAAACACACAAAAGGTTTTGCCACCATTTTAGAGAAAAATTCTTTATTGATGCCCAACTGGCTCATCAATTCTCTCTCCTATCCCTGTAACATCTGTTTCTCTTAAGGACCTTTTCTTGGCTGAATTCATGGCCAACAAACAAGTAGCCCAAAAAGAACTTGGGCCTTACAGGTAACTTAAGGCCCGTGCTATGGTAAATGTGTAGACTAACTCTCTGCACTTCTGTTCCTCGTGTAAAAGGAAGAAGGTACGACTTCTAAAGCCTGTTCTTAGATGCCTGAGATACTCCAACAATTGAATAGTGGCAACAGCTGAAGCACGTAAGGCAGTGGTAGTATGTAGATTAGTGATAGTTTTTATAAGTTGTCCGCAAAGTTCTGTGGGGATGTAACATACTCATAACATACTCAGTTCATTTTGTGGTTATGCTCATAATGCAAGGAAAATTTGGGTTGCTGTACTGGAAACACAGCAAATCACTGGCTTAAGACACAGTGTGTTTGCAATGTAAACATCTGAGCCTTTGTTAATATAATTGGCTGTAACTGGAGAACAAAGCAACCAGAGTGAGGCTCTTGCAAAGTCATCAATTGTTTTACTGGGTGAAACAATTTTTACTTGGACATTTTGATCACATTCAGTTCATTGATTAGCATTAGGCAAGAGTTTTTGCAGTGGCAGCTGTCAAAGCTTGGCATGAATGACTTGTCTCCTATGGCATAACGTCACATGGCAGAACACATAAACATTTTCTAATAACATCAAAATCTTTGTGTAAGTTTCAGTATCCAGGCCAAGAACAAAGAGATCTGTTCCAGCAGAAGAGCTGATGACATGTATGACTCAGTACATGGCATTGCCTCTAAACACATAAACACTTGACTACCATCAGCATTTATTCTGAGGCTTTGTGATGTTCCTATAAATTGACTTTTTTTTTTTTTACTATTCGCATTCCTCAAATATTGTGAAGGCACATGGTGATGAAGGGGCAGATTTTCTGGACAAATCAACAGCCAGGTCCCTTAGGATGGGGGTCTAGAAAAGTATAGGAAAACTATACAGGAAACTTCAGACTGCCTTTGGAAAATTGGTAGGAAAGAATAACAGAGCATTAAATTAGTGGTCAAAGGGCTAAATACAAAAGAAACAATCAATCTACCTATAAAAGGAAGATGCTTCCATGTATTAATGACTGGTGAAAGCATATGAAGCAAAAAGTTTTCACAACTGAGAAGGAATGGACTAATAGACTGCTATAGTGATTTATCTTGGGCTGCTTTTCTGTGTATTCAAAAGTGATCTGGAAGAGAAGTCAATAAGGAAGTGACAGCAGTTCCTGATGATGCAGAGTTTACTGAGAATAATAAAAATTAAAACTGACAGTAAAGATTAACAGAAGGATCTCATAATGGTTATTGGCTGAATGGTAGAATAGCAGATGCAATTAATGTACTTAAGGAAAACAAAAGAATCCTAACCGTGCACAGTGGTGAGGTCTAAAATTAGCTATTGCCACTCAGAAAGAAGAGCTTAGACTCATCATGTATAACCCTATGAAAATGTCAACTCAACGCTCAGCAGAGAGAAAATGACAAATCAGATGTTAGGTATTGTTCAAACAGGAAAAGAGCAGAAAAGAGAAAACATAACAAGCTACTCTAGAAGTGTTTTGCACTCACGGCTGTGATGCTGCACACCCAGAGCAGTGCATGCAGTTCTTAACTCCCTTGCTGAAAAAAGAAAATAAGTGGAAGTAGAAAAGATGTGGAGGAAGGCGACAGGAACAGCAAAAGGAATAGGACCACTTCTCATAAGAAGACTTTTTACTGACTAGGAAGAGGGATGATTGAAGGGGTCTGTAGTAGAGGCTGCAATGTCATAAGTGCAATGGAGAAGGTGAATAGAGAACAAAATCATTCCCTTTTTTTCCCCAAATGAGAATCTGGGGTCATAAAATGAACTCATTTTTTCAGTAATGCAGTTTTTTGAACAAACGAAAGAAAGTACTTCTTTACACATCGGCATTAAACTCTAGAGCTCACTGTTCTGGTGTAGATGCTGAATAATAAAGGCCTTCAAAAAGTGGTTAGAGAAATTCAAGGGAGAAAAGTCCATTGAGGCTATTAATTGTAAAGATCCAATACAATTGTAAAGATCCAATACAAACTGTGGATCAGAAAGCCTGTAAGCTGCACAATAGAAAAGTATTGAGATTAGCATGCCATGTCCTTATTGCCTAAGTGTTCACTGCTATCAGATGGGATATCATCCCATACTGTACATGGGGCAGGTGCCAAGCTTTTAAAGACTGACCTTCAGATTGGTGCTAGACCTTGAAACTGACTTTTCCAAGTTTTCAGAGGAAGATGGCAAAAGAGTCTGCAAGAGCACTCAGATCTCCTGTGTCCGTGTTGTAGTTTAATCCCAGCCAGCGACTAAGCACCACGCAACTGCTCACTCACTTCCCCCCCACCCAGTGTGATGGAAGAGAGAATCGGAAAAAAAAAAGGTAAAACTCATGAGCTGAGATAAGAACAGTTTAATAGAACAGAAAGGAAGAAACTAATAATGATAATAGTAACAATAATAAAATTATAATAATAGTAAAAGGATTGGAATATACAAAACAAGTGATGCACAATGCAATTGCTCACCACTTGTCGACCGATGCCCAGTTAGTTCCCGAGCAGCGATCCCCCCAGGCCAACTCCCCCCAGTTTATATACTGGGCATGACAGCGCATGGTCTGGAATACACCTTTGGCCAGTTTGGGTCAGCTGTCCTGGCTGTGTCCCCTCCCAACTTCTTGTGCCCCTTCAGCCTTCTTGCTGGCTGGGCATGAGAAGCTGAAAAATCCTTGGCTTAGTATAAACACGACTTAGCAACAACTGAAAACGTCAGTGTGTTATCAACATTCTTCTCATACTGAATCCAAAACATAACACTATACCAGCTACTAGAATGAAAATTAACTCTATGCCAGCCGAAACCAGGACAGTCCCCATGGGATTACATACCATGGGACGAGGCAAACCAGTCCTCCTCCCCATGTGCAGCTCTGCTTCTGTTCTTTGCAATTAAGGTACCATTTAATCATTTGCTAACATTTTCAAAACATTTATCCCCTGCCACTGGCAGATTTTGAGCTAATTGTGGTGCAGAGAAGCTGCCTTTTTGGAAACATCTGAAGATGGCAGTCACAAAGCTGATGTGACAGGGAGTTTCCATAGCTTGCTCTCGCTGCACAAAGGTTTGTTTCTTATGACTCAGCCACCGATCTAACTTGGTTACTCATCAGAAAACTGCCTGAAGAAAAGACTAATTTTGAGTTGAATTTGATTAAGATTTGAACGGTCGAGCTGGGGCAGAGGCTCAGAGCTGGGGTTAGCGGTAGGATGGGGTAAGGAGGACCGACAGCTTTCCGCATCTCACTGGTGCGAGCTTCTGCTTTCATAATAAACCCTTCCCTCCTTCCAGCTGCACAACAGCTGCACTGAGCCCCAGGCATTTGCGTTAACCTCAGAAAGCAGTGTATTTAGCCCTGAGGCCTGCTCAAGGGACCTGCCTGCCTGTGTTCTCGGCCACGTATGGACTGACACGTCCCCTCCTGCAGCTAGGTGGGCTGTGTGGGGAATATACCACGTCTCCACCCTGTGTTTAAGGGACCGAGCAGCTGAGCCAGCATGAGAAAGGCTGTTATTTAACATTGCCGTGGGCCAGAAGTAAATGCTTCTTTCAGTTGCAGGAGGAAACCAGAAAGGGAGTGGTGATTCACGGTGAACCTCTGAGTCATAAGGCTTGCAAGGATTGTACGAGGGTAGGGCAGGATATACCCTACCCCTCACTTGATGGCAAGCCTTCAAGTCACTTTCTAGCTCTTATTTCCCTGCTATTAGCAGCCTGTGCTGCCTCGTGCTTGTTTCATTTGTACTACATTGCCTTGCCCTTCATCTGACTGGTGTGATAAAGAGTGAAAATTATGTCCCTGGCCTTGGTGTTGTGCAGTGAGTTGCTTCAGGCTGGACAAATCAGTCCTCTCCCTGCAAGGTCAGGCTCAGAGAGAAGGATGGGTCATTGCAGGGGGCTTTTATCAGCAGCTGCAAAGCCAAAGCAGCGCTGGCGCTTGTGTGCCCAGAGAAACTCATCGCAGATGCAATGAAGATCTATGGGTCTGGCCCGCCTGATCCCTTGTTCGTAGAATTTTAAACGGTCCCTGTCTCCTGTGTGTCTGGAAGACAGGGACCAGAGGGGACCTGAAACTGGTGAAAAAGGAATGGAGAAGTGTGGCTGAAGAGGTTGGGGGAGCTTTGCCCCTTCCCTCATCGGCAGCAGAAGCTGGCCCGAGAGGGAAAGCTGGAAAGGTATTTCCAGTGCCGCCTTTCTGTGCTTGGGTCTCACACAGGTTTCGGGGGAATCATGCCTGCTGAAGGATTGCGGATGGGCTGGCATCATTGGGGCCTGCTTTCCCCAACAGGGCTTCTTGGTGTGGCTGGAATAGACACTAAAGATGGCTCATTTCAGGCTGCTAAATCTTAAAGATGAGCAGTCCGTGTCGTGGCTCCCGGTTGCACAGTGCAGATCCTGCAAACCACAGCGGTGCTGGCTGTTCTTGGCTGCAGACCCATAACTCTTCCCCAGAGCAGAGGAAGACCTGAGTCCCAAAGGCCATCCTCTAGGAAGTCAGACCAGATCCTGCCGATGCTGCTGAAAGCTGCTGTGGACTCCCTGAATATTCATGTAGCCAAGTATTGCTGTAGCTGTGATGCTCTAAGGATGTAAGCAGTGAGAGGCACGCAGGGAGAGCAATCTTTTGTTATACTCACTTCAGTTTTCTTTTATTTATTAAGAAATCTGTGTAGAGCGTAGGAAAACTGGTCTTTAAATCTGTCATCAGCTTTTAAAAAGACTAGCCCAAAAGCTTCAGCTTGGCATTATCTGACAAATTTGTAAGACAAAAGCTGGGAAAGTGTGTAGGTGCTGAGCTCTATTTTCCAACTCCATGAATGGAGCCGTAGATGAATGGGGAATGGATAGCTCACATCTCCTACCAGCATCAACAGCTCTGCCAGAAAAGGGCTTGTTTCTCCACTGAGCTAACCCTACTAGAGGTAGTTATGCTGGTGTAAGACACTACCAAGTCAGAACAGCAGATTTGTCCCTTCTCACATGCTGGGCATGGGATTCACTCGTTTGACTTCCTCTTTCCATTCCCCCCCGCAGATGCAGTGTGTTCAGGAGCAGTGTTGTACCTTGGTAGCTCCTCTGCCTTGGGATCCCATGTGTCTGGTGCAGCTGCTCTGCTTGGTCTGTCCATTCCCCATCAAATGTGTAAAGGAGATCCTAGATGGGAGGATGGAGGCAGGGTCCCTTACAAATGCCTTGCACTCATGTTCACTCCAGAAATTCCAGATGAGTAAATATCAGCCTTGAAGTGGTTTCTTATAGAAACAGCATGTTGTTTGCCCTGAAAATGAAGAGCCTTTTCTCATTTCCAGAAGCAGTATGATAAATATTTTCATTTCAATATGTTTTTTGTTGGGAATCACTTTCATTTAGCTTCTTCTCACAGTGACTTGGGGGCTAAGAATAACTAGAGTCTAGCAGCTCCTAGCTGGTGAGACATATATTTTGAGAACTGAGTTCAAACTTGCATTACTCATGAGAAGCAAAAGCTCTTCCTGCACTGGGCTCAGCTTCCCTTGGGCCTGAGAGAAAGAAGAGAAAGATCAGTTTTCTTTCACCTCACCAAAATGAAGACCATTAGGAACACACCACTACTCCAGTCTCTTTGCACTGAAGGAGCTTGCTGACAAGCAGGACAGCCATAGCTGCCTTCAGCCCTCTGGCTGGCAATAGTTGATATTCTCGGGTAGCCACTGCTGGAGAAACCCACGCAAAGCTTGTTAGTGAGGTGCTGGCTTTTGTTCTGAAAGTTTGCAAAGATGCACTGTACCCAGACCTCTCTGGGTTCAAGTGCAGAGGAGCCCTTTGCAGCTGGTGGGTTTGCAGTTCACCGGGGGCATGGCCTGGTCCCCTGCTCAAGCTGGAGCCTTCCCCCAGCAAGGGGGCTGCCTTGGACCCTTGCAGAGCCACCGTACACCAAGGCAGCGGTGTGCAAATGCGCCTGTCTACACTGGCCAGCTTTTATCACCTAGCAGTGGTCAACTGGGTTATGAAGACACAGTGGGGCACTGCCCATAGAGCACAAGCCAGGTGAAGCGTGCGATCTGTTGGCTTGGCTGTGGGGTGAGCTGCTTCCTCAGATAGCTGGATTAAAGCTGGTGCAGGTCCCTGGGTTGATGTCTCACCTCTGTTCTACAAGGATGATCTCCAAATTGGTAGCCTTGGTTGGTCTTGGAGGTTTTTGGGGGATCTTCTAATGGTCTGAGGAGTGGTAAGGGAGATGATAAGGCAAATGCAGGGCTCTGCGGTCTATGGCTGCTCTGACTACCCAGCGTGGGGACAACGGGTTTTCAACTGGGCAGTGTTATGCGTGCCCTGGAGCTCCACGGCTTGGACATTTGCAAAGCCTCAGGACCGGAGGTGGAAGCTGTGCATTCTGAAGGGGAGAGTCTCGCCTTTTCCCCAGAAGCAGATGAGGACAGCATGGAAAGGTCTGGGTTGCCTGTAACGTGGGAGGTGAGCAGAAATGCCGGAGGAGTCAGGCACTTGGAATGGGAGGGGGCAGATAAAGCCCGTGGGACTGCCTGGGAGGAGCGGGAGGCAGCGTGGGAAGCTTCGCTGCCATGCCCGGGGCAGGGGAATTGTGGAGGGCTCCAGTTTTCGGCTTGGAGGTGGGATTGTGACCTTCAATCCTTTTTGCCTGCTCCAGGCCAAAAAGAGTTTATTTTTAATTTTTTTGCTGAAACCCACATTTTAGTGTGAACAGGACATAGCAAAGAGATTGATTCGTGTCAAATGAAAAAAAGGAAGCAGAAGCAAATATGTATGCTGAAGTGTCTGAAACATGGTATGAAATGAATGGCCAGTTGCTGTTTGGAATTACAGCTGGGCAAAGGCAGCGTCATTGCACTGAGGTTGGTGAGGTTCATTAGATTTCTCTGCCGTGGGTGAGATTACACACTGGAGAAGCCAAAAAGGAAGCTGTGAATCTTGGCCACTTTTAGAATCACAAATCAGTATAGGGGGGAGGAAATTTGGGCTCTGATTAAAAACAGAGAATCGCAGAGCCTCTGGCAGCAGAGACTCATGCAAAGCAACACTCAGCTACACAACATGCTGGTGACCCAGAGATACGGGTATGACAAGGTGCTCTTAAAATAGGAGCGCTGCCAGCAAGCTGCAGTGCTTTCCGAGAAGGTGCAGGAAGATGCTGATAGTGATCAAAAGAAGAGAAGTCTAAGAAAGTTTTCAAGGTTTTCGCCTTGCATGGAGGAAGTGCTAACACACTTCCTTGCATAGTAGGTATTAGTGTGGTGCAGCCACTGAAGAAATGACAGGGGCAACCAGGGGACAAGGAGGAGAGCCAACATCTGGCCATACTTCTGTACCTGGATGGCGAGGCTCTGGTTTCAGAGTCCATTAGGTGCCTGAAGGCCTTTGGAGATGTGTACCTTTGTTCCCATGCCCTTCCGTTAAACAGAGACATCCTGTCTGCCTGTGTTAAGTGAAGATCTGCTGGGCTGTTAAGCTCTGGGTTATGATCCCTGCCAATTTCCCGATGAGATGTGAAAGGGGCTTGTTCACAGACTGTGTGATCACTCCACTCCAGACATCACTGTCCCTGGGAGGGTCTGGGCATCCATATCTGCCAAACCAGGCACCAGGCACTGATGTAAAGATCACAGAGGGTGATGCGCTTTGTCTGGACAAATGACTGACTATTGTTTCCGGGAAGATATAAAATGGTTGATGGCAGTTACAAAATAAACCAGCTATGAGTTGTGGTGTCAGGAAGCCTGAGAGAACACCTGCACAATTTTTTTATCTTTCTTTTTTTTTTTCTCACATTTAGTAAATACTAGCTAGGAAGAGCTTAAGCAATGCCTTCAGCCTCTGCACTGTGCAGGTCAGGTATGGGGTTGGTGGAATCAGCAGACTCCACTAAATTCCCCTCTGAGGATCAATCTGAAAGCAGCAGTAACTCCAGCCGTGCTGGTTAGCCACAGGCCAGGTGGGAATTTCTTGCCACGGATGGAAAAGTGAGCTTGGGAAGAGCTGCGCCATTGTTTCTAGCTGAGATGCAAGCATCTTGCTTATTGTGCCTGTAACTGGATGTGAACTCCCTGAATTCATGCTGATTTAGAGGAAAAAAGCCCCTCTTCTAGCCATTCTCAATGAGCAAGGTGAAAACATGCCTTGCCAGCTGACTTAGCATGGGATTGGAGGTGAGCAGGCAGCCGTGTCCTCTTTGCTTCCAGGTCTTGATGCTGCTCTGCGAAGCCCCACGAGTACCACAGGCGGCTGGGGAGCCAGGAGAACTGCAAGGCAGCCCCAAGGGCTGGGGAACGGAGCCCAGCACCGTGTCTGCAGGAGAGGCAGGCAGGAGGAAAATCAATAGCACTAAAATTGGGAGAGGACGGCTTGTGCCAGGCTTGTTGGGAGAGCAGCGGGACTGGTTGCCAGGCTCCTTCCGTCCCATCACAGTCATGGTGCAGGAGCCAATAATGCTGCAAATGGATACTGACGTGGTGAGACCTGGTCTGTGGCGAGTGTGTCCAGGTGCGCAGGGAACAGGTATGGTCAAACCCTGCAGAATGTTGCTGTGCCAGAGCAAAGAGGTAAAGCAGAGACCTGAGGATTGGTGACCTGCCTCAGCTACTGACTCATGCTGCGAAGCCAAGTAGCTCCTGTTCACACCTACCTTGTGTGTGTGTGCGTGTACGAGCATATGTGCATGCACCCACTGATGGCAAAGGCAGAGCAACTTTACTTTGAAGCACACCATTCATGCACAGGCTTGGGTGCTTTGCTGAAAAGGACCATGGCTGTGCCTGTCTTGGGGGTACTCATGGTTCAGAGGCCAGATCCAGCATGTATGCTGTTTAGGAAGGGCATCAGGAGCCAGAGCTGCAGGAGGAGGCCATGCTTATGTAGCTGGCGAGAAGCGGTTTGAGCCCTGTTTCTCACTCCTGGGTGAAAACTCTTCCTCCCCTGAGGATGGGGATGAAGGATGGGGTATGTTAAGCCTGAACGGGAATGACTGAACGCTTGCCTGTGGTGCTGGCAGCGTGACAGTCCCTTTTCCTTGGCCTGGATAGAACCGTGCGTTAGCTTTCTCATCAAAATTATGTTGCATGGGGCAATTAATGTGCATGGTGAGGGAGACGCTCAGGCATTCAACTGGGTAAGAGGAAAGCCTGGGCCTTCAGGGCCCTCGATACTGCTCTATGCTCGGGGTCAGCACTGTAACCCCGGAGCAATACGTGACACCCCAGCCACAGCCCTATTTCATTTCTCCATTTTCTGAGAAAGGACCAAGCGAGGTCCCTAACCCTGGGGCAATGGCTGAAAGAGCACTCCTTTTCTCTGCCTCTGGGCTGCTGGGGCAGCTCTCTGCAGGAAAGGCTGGGTTTTGGTTTGACTGTCTTCCCTAATGTCTGTACCGCTGTGGCTGCGCAGGTGTGAGCAGACCAGGACAGTGCCCAGGGGGACGGGAGCCCCGACCCCACTCACCAGCGAGCTGCCCAAATGCCTGCAGCGAGGGAGAGGAGGATGGCCCTTGCGGCAGTGGTCAGGGTGAATGCTGGACTAAAGGGGTCATGAAATCACTGTCTAAATCCCCCCACTTGCCATTTAGGGCACATATAGGTCTCCATGAGGAAGCCGGAGCCAGGACATTGGGTGCTGCATAAAGTGACATGGTGCTCGAGGGGTTTCAGGATTGCACCTTCAGCTTTTTTTCTGTCATCAAGAAACAGCCCCACTTCCAAAATACTCATCCAGATCCTGGAAATCATCTAAGTCCCCTTGTGGTCCCCAAGTCAGTAAAACCCGTTGGCCTCAGCTTAACTTCAACTTCATGGCTAATTGACGTACCTGTAAATTGGATTGTTTTGCTGAAGATAAGTGGCAACCGATTAAGCCTCCTTCTAAAATATGGCAGTTTGGCACAAATCGTGACCTCTGGTAAATACCCCTTCCAGAGACTTTACTAAGTAGAGCTGTCAAACGAGGACCTGCCTATATTAAGCGTGCCTCAACTTGTCCATCCCTTCTCTGTGTCAACAAGCGAGCGCCCACATCATTTTCCGTACTGCCGGCATCCCTGTTGCAGTAGCGCAGCTCTCTTGCTGGGTACCACACCGAAGTCGATCTTCCTCTCTCTCATTTGCAAAGGAGTTATTTATTGCCCCCAGACTGCAAGATGTGAAGTGGCTCGGGGCAGCCATGTAAAATGTCTTACAGATCATTGATTGCCACAGATGAGAAGACAGCAATTACACTATTTACACCACAGTTGTTTTGTTTTACAGCCTAATTCGCATTCATTCCCCTGTAACAAACTCGCAAAGAAAAAGCACCCGTTCATTGGCGTTACTCATCTGTATAATTAAACAGTAAGTGCCTGATCTGTCAAATAGATAGAGGCTCATTCAGGTTTTGTTTGCAATGTGTTTGCTCAGTGGAAGGGGTGGAGCCCCTCAGAATTGGCACAGCTCCATTAAAATCAGCTGTGTTAAAGTGATGAATGGAGGTCTAGATAGTTACCCAGGCTGTTCTTAAAATGGGCAGGAGTGCTGATTTCAGACAACAAGGTGCTTGCTTAGATTTTTGGGCTCTATTAGCATCTCAAAGCTTCCCAGGTTGAGTGGGCTGAGCATTCAAACCACTTCAGGAAAAAAACCCAAGCATGTCCTCCATCTCCAAACCCTCTCTGTCCCTTTCCCAGGGTACTGGAGAGCATGAGGATGACCTCTTCCCTTCTTAAATCCTAACTTGAGAGTTTCAAAATGGGGATATTGTGTAACAGCTCTTTACCATCTATATCCTTTGCACTTGGATTGTGCACGGGGAGTGAATGAAACTGATCACACCAGATGGCACTGCTATTTGATTTTCTGGTTTATAATTGACTTGCATTTCCTAGCTGCCATGCGCTCGTTGCTCTTTACAGGGAAATGACACAGTGGAGCCACGCGGGCACAGCTCTGTCCCAGATCACTCTCTGTGAAACAACCCCGTGGGAGACTGCATTGTTCTGCTTTGACCATGTCTTTGTGGCTTCATTTAAATCCCAAGGAGATGCAGCTGTGAGGCTCTAAGCCTTGCTAGCCTGGCTTGCAGGGGCTGATTTATTAGTGTTGGACAAGCTTTGCCTGCCTATGTTGCATTCCTTTAGGTTGTCTGCAAGGCTCAGTGTCTGCATCCCCAACTGAGACTGAAATCCCTTTTAAGCAAGGCTTGTAACTCTTATTCTGCCTCATCTCAGGTCACTTGTGTGCCAGTGAATTCACCACAACCATGCAAGACCATATAAACTCCCTATAATGACTGGAGCAGTGCTCCTTTACACTACTTTGTCCAATCACTGCTGTCTCTGTCTACCTTTTCTGCACTTCATCCTGTTGCTGGATTTCACCAGACCAAATCCTCTGAAGGGACACAAATCAGGCTACACTGAAGAAGGTTTGCACTGGCAGAAGACCAGGCTTTCAGTGGAGCATGCTTCATACGAGCCTTTCAAGGGAGGCTTATGGAACAGGCAATGTCTATCAGATGCAAGGGATGTGCCTTTTCCGGACAACCCAAGCAGGAGCTGCGAGTACTGCATTTGTCATTTCGCATTTTTCCAGAAATACTAAATGAATATGCACTGAATATGTGGGCCTTTGGAAAAGAAGGTTTCCCTCCTAGAATATGAGGACAGGCATATTCCAGGTTTTTCCAAAGAGTCCTCGCTTTTTGCAGCTCAAGCTTCAGACTTTTTTATGCTTAGGTAGTGACAGCGCGTGTGCCCTTGACACAGGTGAAGGAGAAGCTTTCATTGTGAGTCAGCCTGCTGACTATATGCCACCTTCCTATCATGTGGTTCTGGTTCCATGGGTTTGGATTTTTTAATTTTTTTTTTTTTTTTTTGAAATTCATGTATCTAGTTCTGTGTTCTTTTATGGTTTTTAGAGAAGTGATACCTTCAGACTGAACACTCTTCCTGTGCAGACAGCACTGGGGGTAATGGGGAGTGACTTGAAATAGGTATGAATCATATCTGCGCTGCACTCCTGTGAACTCAGAAAGAGGAAGTGGAGCCATCTGACACGGATCAGTCCTCCCTACGTTACCCACACACATCCTCCAAACTTCTGGCACCTCGGCATATGCTGCTTACCATGGGTACTGCTGGTGAGTCAGGCAGAGAAATGCAGTGCTTTCCCCCATTTAGGTGCATGTACCCTTAGTGCAACAAATATACGTACTTCAGCAAGGAGGTATTTTACGTGTGTATATCTCTTTACGTTTCTGTCATTTCTACCAGAACTGGATTGGCAGCAACAAGGCATGTGCTTAGCTTTTAGATTAGGTTCCTAATAAAACATTGGCTCGAGTGCTCGGCTTGGGAAAACTAAGCTTTCAGTTGCTTGGGGAGATATTTTTCTACTCAGAAGTGTGGATTAGTTGGGTAAATAAACTGTATTTTGCTGAAGGGAGAAAAAAAAAATCTGGTAGCTCACTCTGTTCTTGCTAATGGCACCCACTTTGCAGACTTCCCCATCTCTCTGCTTCTTTGGCACCCCAAACCTCCCAGAGCTGCTTTAGGTGAGGGTGACAGCTCACCATGAGTGCCTGGACAATTAATTCAGATTCTTCCCTCTGCTGCAGTAATAACATTTCCCCAGCTTTCTGCTATGTCTCCTCTTTGAACAGAAATACCTCCTAAATGTATGGAGATTGCAGAAGTTTCAGGTCTTTAATCTCCTTTCTTTCTTCCAGATAGATGCCCATAGAGCCTCCTGCGAATTTGCATTTTTTTTTTGCCAGGAACTTAGGTTTCATCCAACCAGCAGTGTCTGCAACTTCAAATAGGGTTTAAGAAGCTCTAAGGGTAAGCAAAGAATGGTGCTGGGATAAGGCCAGTGACCTTGAGGGTTTCCCCAGGGAAGCAAGAAACCCATTGAGAGGCAGGGCAAGACTTCACTGGCATTATGCTGCAAGGTCAGCCTAGTGCTCCTTGTCTTGCTGATTTTCCCTTAATAGCCTAGGCCACTCCATGGTCAACTTGTGAGTCTGGGAGCTTAATTTAGGCTGAAATTCCCCCACCTCCTGCAGTCTCCTTGTCCCTCTTCAAGCAGCAGCAAAGTCAGGAGGTAACTTGTGAACTGGATAGTCTGGACAGGTTTTCATGGGCCTGGGAAAATCCATGTTCGTGACCCAGAAGTTACTTCACTGCTTAGTTCCACATCTTGTCCCTAAACCACATGAAAAAGGAAATTTTGGGTTTTGCATGGGCAAAGCAATGTTTCCTCCAGCTTAGCCTTGTTGTTGGAAAGAGATAAATTCCTTTCTGTCATGTTTCTGAAAGCCAGACTAACTGCCCAGATATTCAGCCTGAAAAGTGTACACAGTGTATAAAAATGCAGCCCAAACAACAGAAATTTGAAAAGTTATAGGGAAGAAAACCAAGGTAAGCACAGAGTAACCTTCCTTGAACCAGTCCTAACAAGCTCATCAGTCCATAGCAAAGTGTTGCTCAACATTCTTCTGTCTGTTGCTCTTGCGGGTAGGCACCACTCCACTTACGAGATTAGATAGTCTATATCTGCAAATCCTACCAAGCACACATTGAACCAGCAAGTATCTTAAGAGGAGGAGGTTTATCTCGGTTCTCAGGAAATCTCTTTCTTTGGGTTCTTATGCCCTTTGATTTAAGACATGACAGCAGGAAAATTAGCCACCAGAATTGTGAAATTCAAATATAAGTATCACTTCTCTGCTGCGATTCTTGAGTAGAGGAAACTTGAAAAGATCGGCATGTCCCTAAGAAAACACTTCCTTAAAAATGAAAACTAAGGAAGTAGAAATTAGGATCTTCATGAAATACACCATCTCTCTGACGATCTCAGTATTTCTACTGCTGACAAAGTTTACTGAAGTTGACTTAGTTCCCACTGAAATCTCCAAAAATATTTCTGTTGATCTGAGGGGGATTTGATCCAGGCCCTGCACAGAAAATCAAGCAAAATAGTCCAAGAGTCAGCTGGTCATACACAGTATTTTGTGTCTCACCCTCTGAGAAGCGTCTAAGGCTGCACATACTGTTTCATTGCTCCAGGGTCTTGGGCCACTTGTCCACACTTGCCCCCTCTTGCAGCTTGTTCTGTTCTACGCACTGGCATATTTTTCATGTGGAAGCAGAGTGTGTTGGTAAAGGGAGGGAAGGGCTGGCACACACCCACATCCCATGATAGCAAACTGGGAAGTGGCTGCAATCTGGGAGCTCCCAGATACCTTAGCTTAGATTTATCATAAAAGAACACATACAAGTCAGTGTAGGGACTGCACTGTTGCTCCTGCCCTGGAAATTAGCCAATGCAGCCATGCTGATTTGTACACCTTAAAAACCAGAGAAAGCAAACAGAGAACTCAACCAGAAACTCACCTTGCAGTAGCTCTAGAAATGGGCAGGTTATTACACTTGGTACTGCCAAAACAGGAGAATATCTTAACGTGGAGCTGTCACAGATAGACCATCCCTTGGGCTCCTTAAGCCATGGGAAGAACACTTTGGGGAAGACCTGCTACAGCTCAGACAGCAGCAACAGATATTTTGAGGTGATGTTAGCTGTAACAGTCCCGAAATTTATGCAAATAACTAAGTCTTTGTCTCTGAAGGAACTTCAGGCAGGTGTGATGTTGTTCAGACTATTCCCAAAGTGCATCTTGCAGGCACGCCTGAGCAAAAGGGCTTTTTGGTGACCGCATCCTTCCCTGTGACATGCTCGTGCCTCAACCAAGACCCAAGCCTGCCTGTGTCAGCCTCCAGGAGACCCCCGTCCCAAGGAGCTAATACGAAGGGGACGGAGGCTGTCAGGGGAACATGCCAGGGGGATGCCCTGCCAGAAGCAGCAGAGCAGTGCCCTGCTTTTGTGTCTCCACTCACCACGTCCTCCGAAGTGGACATACCTCTCGGCTTCTCCAGCAGAGAAGCAGCATTTCAGGGCAGGGAGCTGGACCGGACCAGCACGATGGCCAGGTCATGCTGGCAAGAAGATGTGAGGAGGAGGTTCACTTTGCTTCCTTGGCTGCACGCTGTGAGTGCTAAGCTGTTGTAAATACTCAAACCTCCTCCGTGACCACTGTCAGGCAGCTGTGCCTGCGGTCTGGGAAGGCGGGCGCTCTGCCTGGTTGGGCACGAGAGCCAACAGCTCTGCTGCTGAGCCTGCTCTGGCAGAGCTGAGTGAAATGCCGGCTTGCTCAATCCTGGCAAGCCCAAGCGCTGAGGCTGAGCGCTGGTGCCTTAGGAGTGCCAAAGAAGAAAGTCTGGGTGTTTCTGTGGTCAGGTAATAACCGCATTAAGACTTTCTTGAGCTGAGACCTTGGCTTTGCACCAAAAATTAGCTTAAATCCTTTGTGGCATCCAGTCCTCATTTTTGGTCACAGTTCAGCTCCCTATCGTTGCTACACATGAATATTTTTACCCTTCTTACAAGTGCTTTTTTTTTTTTTTCATTATTTATCTAGTCTGACTAATTGCCTGGGCATTATTTCTGTTCCCTGTTTGGGACCTCCCTCCTTGTCCTCTCCTATTATAGTGTGATGTCAGCATGAGTACTTCTGGCATGAACGTTTCTGTTAATACAAATTCTCACCGGCTTTTGCAACGCTTCATGTGTGCCAACATCCAGGGCTAGTGTAAAGCTGAGGTAGCAAATGCTGCCATACAGTCTTCCTTCGAATGAAATCTCATGAAGAAGGTTGTGGGAGATGTCTGTATCTGCCTCTAGTTTATCCAAACATTTGCTAGGAGAATGGGACTCTCCAAAAGCATACATGATTATTAATGAAACTCAGGATTTGGATGTGTTAGCTCAATTTCACAGCTCCCTCCAAGTAGGGGGGAAGAATATTTAGGCCTGATAATAAGTAATGAATCCAGATGTTTTTAAGAAGATGAATCCATAGCCATAGGCTGTAAATCAATCCCCTTTGTCAAAAAAAGTGTTTTAAAGTAGGGTACAAACTATTTCAGTAGTTTAGGACTACTGGTCCAAAGATGCTGTCTGAAATTCCAGTTCATCTGTGCTCCAGCAAGGCTTTTGCTTAGAGGATGCAAGCAGCAGCATCTAATGTTTGTTTTCTCTCTAACCTACTGCTGAGTAATTGAATCATTCCAAGCACCAGGCTAATGTTTTTCCTCCCTAGGAGAACATAATGTTACCAGGAAAAGGAGAGAAGGAAAAAAATAAAAAAGGCAGCTGCAGGTGTTTAGTCCAAATGCCATACAGTGTGTATCTGAGACCAGGAAAGAGCATTTTCGTAGCTGAAGAAAGTATTCAAAAAGCCAAGTAAGCATGGTGCTGAGTGGTGCTGAGCCCCTGCCGGCAGTGGGGTCTAGGAGGGTACAGCAGACCTGGCTGATGGCATGTAAATGCAGATAGGCAAAGACAAAAATGTAGGACCTGACTTGTGGTGTATTTTTCAACACTGTCAGTGTAGATATCTGAATTATAGATGCTCGGAGCTGCCAGAGCACCAGCTCAACAGGCTGGCTGTTTCCATACAGCAAACAAGATGCTGACAGAGGATAAGTAAATAAGATGCTGAGAGAGGACAACCTGGGATCATTTTGACTCTTAGCAAATACCCAAAACATGTATCCACCTTCCAGTGGTGTAGGTGGGCTAACCACTTTGCACTAGGACCTGTTGTGAGTTTTTAATTCACTCTCCTGTGAGCAGGCAGAGAAATTGGGCAGAGACTGCTGCTCCACTGTTCTGGGCAGAGGCTGGTAAACTCATCACAGCTATTGCTGCTATCACCTAGTTGATGCCAAAGTATCAAAAAGCATCTCTTTGTCATTCTGTGTTTTGGCCTGCCTGCCTTCAGAAGGATATGGGCACTTACCGAAAGGAAATCATTTTTTCCTAGTAGCGCTGTCACATAAGAGGAATAACTTTTGGGAGAAGGATGGAGAGGAAGCTACCAAACCGTGTTGGGCTGCATTAGCAAGAGCAGAGGCAGCACGGTTTGGCTTGTACATGAGATCCGGAGATGTTACTGTTATGCACAGAGACGTTAGTTGTCCAGAGGACCATACAGTGCAGAGAGACAACACTAACAGACAGGAAGCCTGACAACTTCCAATTCAGAGATAGGGCATCTCTGTGGCTTTTGGAGTCTATCACAAGCACATTCTCCCTTGGAGAATATAGAAGGAAGAGGAAAGAAATTAAATTATTTAAATAGAGCGTTTCCTGCATGTCTGCTGTTTGCTGCTTCCATGGACAAGGTGCTGGGGCTGCCCGAAAACATCTAGCAAAGAATTTTTTATTTTACAAATGAAAACTGGGTTTTGCACAAAATGGTTGTCTTTTGAATGTCTGGTTTCTACAAAAAGATTCAATTTGGGGTTTTTAGTTGATGAAGTGTGTCCATGGGGTTTTCTTTTTTTTTTTTTTTTTTTTTTTTTTAGCTCCATAAAAGCTTCTTTTTTCCAGAAGAAAAAGAAATTTTATCTGTATTCAACCTGCTCTCCAGAGCACTAAGACAGGTAGATCAATGGCTGCATTTCACCTGTCCCTTACAAGCTGTATCTCTATTATCAGTGGTCACGTCAGCGATGACTGGAACGTGGCCCTGTTCAAAGCCCCATCCAGGAGGAGCCACCCCGGTGGGTGCTGGCTGGTGGCGCTGCCATGCTCCAGGAGGTCCCATGTCACTCAGCTCCTCCACCCCAAGCAGCGTTTGGAAGTGATCCACGTGGGCATGTGTTTGCCCTGCTCTGCTGTGCCTGCTTCGCAAAGGGAGGATTTCAGCTCTCAGATGTGTCATTTCTGCCTTGTTCGTGAGCACTTGGCTCGGCTAAAAATATTACGATGTCATCTCAGAAGTTGTATTGCTGTGGCCACCTGTGATTTCAGCTCAGCTGCAGCATCCCAAGAAAGCAGACTCGTCTGGGTTTCCAGCCGTATTAGAGCACCAGCATAGAGTGCATATGGTAGATGTGATGGGGGAGTGCAGATTACTGTCTCCATTATGTGGGTGTGGAGCAGAAGCAACTCAGCTGAGGCTGGTGCAATTGTACACGCACAGCTTGGATCGGAATCCAACCCTTGACATCAAAGAGCCCTCAGTGATTTCCCCCCCGTCCCCCACCCAAGGTTTATTTTAGAATAATGAGATCAGCGTCCTAAATAAAGAGTTTCAATAGAAAAACCTTTCAAAGGTGTAATTTCCTGCTACGAGTTTGGCAGTTGCAGATACAGTTCGGAAGCATCTCTGCTTTATCAAGGGTCTATCCGTAATCTGTTCACTGGGTTGACAACCTACCAGTGCCACAGGGGCTGTCACCTGCCTTTCTGCAGCTGGAGAAACACCAGCCCAGACTCTGACTTGGGCTTTCTGGCTAGCTGGAGAGCTCAGGTGCCTGATGCAGATCCGATTTACGCTGCTGAGTGCCGGGATGCAGCCTGGCTGCCTGGGGAGCTGCATCCAGAGCTGCATCACTGGCCCCGGCTGTGACTTGCCTAAAACCAGGCAGCGCAGCTCCACTCTGCGGGGAAGGAGGGGAAGCAGACGAGGAGCTGGCACAGGGGATTTCTCCGTTCACTGGCACCCAGTGGTTTCATCCCCTGCTGGGACGGTGAGAAGGATCCATCGGTTCCCCCTTACCCCCAGGTCTTGTCCCTTCTGCGGTGCGGGGCTGGGAGCCCCAGCCTTCCTCAGGCTGCGTTGGAAATCTCCCCTGGGATGCGCTGCGACTCCTTCCACTTAACATTTTTTTTTCTCACTTACAGGGTTGGAAAACAATAGCAGGTGACTTTGGGGGGACATGGGACCAGCAAAGCTCCTTGAAGGACTTTGCTTTCCATCTTTGAAGGTGTGTTTCTGCCCGTAGGGGATGTCCGTGGCAAAATTCCCTGTGACTCCCTGGGGAGCGGCACTGGGCAGGGGTTAATCTTCAAATGCTTCACCCGCTGCTGCCAAAACCTCCACTTCCAGGTGACAGGCCCAGACCTTACAAAGGGGTGGCCCCTTGCCCATGTGGCACCTAGAAAAAAATCTCTAGTACCGTGCTGCTGGGGCTGGCTCTCCACTGATTAAAACTCACTAGGTTTAAAAGGTCCTGAGCATCCCTGGTCCTGAGTATTGCTGGCCCTGACAGAGGGTCAGCTGATTGGGGAGTGAACCCTTTTCTTAGGGACTAACTGCTGGTGGCAAGGTGTCGTGGTTTAGCACCACGCAGCTGCTCACTCGCTTCCTCCCCACCCAGTGGGATGGGCGAGAGAATCAGGAAAAAAAAGGTAAAATTCATGGGTTGACATAAGAATAGTTTAATAGAACAGAAAGGAAGAAACTAATAATGATAATAGTAACAATAATAAAATTATAATAATAGTAAAAGGATTGGAATATACAAAACAAGTGATGCACAATGCAATTGCTCACCACTTGTTGACCGATGCCCAGTTAGTTCCCGAGCAGCGATCCCCCCAGGCCAACTCCCCCCAGTTTATATACTGGGCATGACAGCGCATGGTCTGGAATACACCTTTGGCCAGTTTGGGTCAGCTGTCCTGGCTGTGTCCCCTCCCAACTTCTTGTGCCCCTTCAGCCTTCTTGCTGGCTGGGCACGAGAAGCTGAAGAATCCTTGGCTTAGTATACACACGACTTAGCAACAACTGAAAACATCAGTGTGTTATCAACATTCTCCTCAAACTGAATCCAAAACAGAACACTATACCAGCTGCTAGAATGAAAATTAACTCTATCCCAGTCAAAACCAGGACATAAGGCCAGTCCATGGTGCAGCAAGAAAGGCTAGTGATGAAACCAGGCTGCCTCTGCCGGGGCTGCCAGCTCTCCGTTATGGGGGGGGAGAGGGCTGAGTACTGCCAAAAGACCTGTCTGATGCAATATTCCAGGTGAGCTGGGGAGTGTGGCAAAGGCACACTTGTGAGATCAGCCAGGCTTGGCTCCAGCAGGGATAACTCGCGAGGCTGATCTGAACAAGTCACTGCTCCATGTGCTCCCTTGAGTAGCAAGTGCTGAGGGTGTTCTGGGGCATCCAGCAACGGTTAGTGAATGACCTTTGGCAGCTGATTTCTCCCTGAGTAGTTTTGCCCTGGGTTGAACCTCTCCCAGGCTGCCCTTGGAAGATCACCAAGTGAATAGTGCAGCAACATACAGTTTCAGCTTGGTATTATTGAATGGGTCCAATTGCTTCCCTATTATTTTGGCTGACAAAGCCAGTTGTACCCTTTAACTGTCACAGCTTCCAGCAAGCTGTCTGCTCATCTCTACCCCTAAATGTCATCAGCAGTGACATGGATCCCTGAGAGTCTTGTTAGTGTGTCTTGCTGGCGGCACCTCTACTTTTGATCCCAAATGACAGTCTCAGCCATCTGTACTTCAATCCTGGTGCTCAAAACAGGCAAGGAGGCTGCTTTCCTTGCCTACTAGCTCATGCCAATCTCCAGCATTGGCATGCAACACTGGGGATATCTTTTCTTCCTTTTGCCAAGTCAGGTAAGGTTTCTTTGGTGGTAGGCACTTGGATGGATGTGTGTTCAATGCACTATTTAGCTTGTCTGGATCTGTTCAAATGCACAGCTTGTTTGCTGCCTTGATAACTGTGCCGTGGCTGGAGACTCTGCCTTGAGCTGCCTTTGCCATTCCTTGTGTTGCTCTCATTATATTTTCTCTTAACATGCCGTGTAGTCAGGGAGGTACCTGCCGACTGCTCGTGTGCTTGAAGACTGGAGTCTTTTAGCAGCTTGGATGTGAGGAGATTGGGGATGTAGTCTGCTTCAGTTGCCTGGTTTTATTCTGCTCATGTTTTTACCATATGAATATTTCATCCCAGCTTTGGCCTCACTTGGATTACAAAATTACACAACTTTATTGAAGCTGCTGTATCCAATACCAATGGCAGCCCTATTGCTTATTCCTCCCTTCTCAGGCTTGTCATGTCCCAAACCTGGGCCTTGGTCATTCAGCTTCTGCTTGGTGCCATGTGACAGCTGTCTCTCAGGCAGCAATACAGCATGTTGTGACACCTCTCCAGGCACCTCTCACCCATGATGATATATCCAGTTCTCATGTGCTGCCAGAGAAGGTACTTGAGTGCCTGAACATCTTGTGTGTAATCTAGAATCTCCTCAGGGGTGTTTGGATCCTGCCAAGCTTTAATTTTGCTTTGTTTAATTGCAGGTTTGGTTTCTTTTCTGTGTGATGCTGAGAAATGCCTGGGAACCCAACCTGCTTACCGTCAGTCTCTTTGCCTGCTTACCTTCTGCTTTCTCCTTAATCCCTGTCACTTCAAATCAGTAATACTTTTTTCCTCCTCTTTCCTGAAGCTTTGACATAATGATTTCTCTTGCAGTAATTACTGTTGATGACCTTGTGTGGCATCTGCTGATATACCCTGCCCTTCACCGTTCAGAAGTAAAGCACTTGCAGTGCATTTTTTTGCACCAGATTTTCCTCCTCTGCTTTGTCCTTTGTCCTCCTCTGCATTTCCTTGTAAATAGCTTCTGGTGCTGTTTTTCCATGTGTTTCTGGGCTTTTCCAGGCCTGCTCAGCAAACTTAGCTTAGCTCTGTGTCTGCTTCAGGCAGGCTGCCTTTGGAGGGAGCCTTCTTAATTATGTCTGTGCACATCTCCAGCTCTTGGGTGGCAAATAGAGTTTCTCTGAGCATTTCTGAGCATTGCCCTGGCTTCTCGGTATTGTCTCTGCTGCCTGTCAAGGACAGGCTCTTTCCCCTCTGCTGTGAGCCCACAGACCCTACAAGGCTCTCTGAAACAAGTGATTGAATTTGTCCTGGCTGTGGCTTGTGCCCCTGCCTTACGCAGGAGGTCCCGGGAGCATGTTTTCTTGGGGCTCTCATGCAGGTGCTGCTTGTGTGCGTGGAGCAGAGGAGCTGCAGCGTGTCCCTCTGCACGTAGCCACGCACAGCTGGCGGCTGCTCCCCCTTCTCCTAGATGTGACTCCAAGCAGGGGCTTTGGTCACTGGCCTCAGGAGAGAGCACAGCTGGCTGGAGAGGGGCACGAAGCTCTTCACAGCACCAGGATGCTGTTGGGATCAGGCGTTGCAGTGCTGGAAAGGGACTGTGAACACGATAGCGGTTGCGGTGCTCGTGAGATGTACAGATCAGAGCTACGGGTGAGCCGGACCCAAATGCCACTGGTCACTCTCGGAGGTGATGGGAGCCTGCGTTATGTTGCGGGCAGAAGAGTGTGATGGGACTTGGGCTCAGCTCTGCTACCACCTTGCTGAGTGCCCTTAGTCTTGTCTCTCTGCTCTCCAGACCGGGATTTCTCTGTCCGTTACACGGGGGTTTTGTGGCTTTGTGGTTCATTTTAAGATCAGCAGATTGACACCTGCACTAAAGATAAGCCTTATTCTTGTATCAACATGTTTCCTTCAGCAGGACTAACCCTAAGCTAACCACTGATCCAGACAGTCTTGGAATCAGCTGGGGGTTTGTACATCAGTTCTTTGTTGATATGCCATCATGTCCAAATTGTGATTTATGATGCTAATGCTCTCTCAACAACTTTCTAATTTTTTAATAAAGATACTTTCATGAAATATTCATCTTCAAGCCCAGCCTTATTAATGTGTTTAAGGTATAAACGGAGTAATTAGTGGAGCAACAACTTCATTCAGTTTAACAGACTGGCATGGCTGGGAAAGAAAACCTGCCTCCTCTGCAGCTACCTTCAGGTGGGGGAGCTGGGAAGGCAGAACAGCAGATTAGTAACCGCTCCGCTGATGTCTTCTTACTACATCAACTTTATATTGGCAAGAAAATTGCAGGCTTCCCACTTTGACATAGTTATGGTGATAAATTAGGTATACAGAAGAGCTAATGATGAAATTAAAAGGAGTTATGAATATATATTAGATCTCTTTTCCAAGGTCAACTCTGGATGACACAGCAAAGATATTATAGTAACAGGTAAGTGTCAGTCAGTGATGGGCAGCATGTTGCTGAAGCCCGGACACTAATGTTTAAGGGTGTACAAAGAGAAGGAAGAAGATAAGAGCTTTCAAGTTCATGGTATCTCCCTCTGCTCTTGGTGGAGCCCTGTTTTTAATAGGCAATTTTACCTGCTGCTACCCTGATGACTAACTAACGCCAGCACCCTTCACACTAGTGTGCTTCGTTAGGAAGTTGTGCAAGTGCAGGACTCGAGAGCTGAGCTCTGGGTGCTTGGTGCCACAGACACACGTCCTCTGGGGATGTCCAGTGTCCCAAAGGATGGAGAGCTGGGATTTCAGATGCTACTCAGCAACTCAGGA
The DNA here is from genome assembly GCF_000737465.1 of Haliaeetus leucocephalus. Lineage (NCBI taxonomy): Eukaryota > Metazoa > Chordata > Aves > Accipitriformes > Accipitridae > Haliaeetus > Haliaeetus leucocephalus. The sequence continues at coordinate 425,363 of NW_010973380.1, read as the reverse complement.
CGCAGTTCAGTTTACTCAGCCCCATCCCAGTCTCCCATGTATGACAGGGCAAGTTATTTAGGTTGACATTTCAACAGTGACTGGAGATTTTTTATTCTTTTTTTTAAGCACCTTCATATTTGATTGTTAAGCTAGGGGCAACTAAACTGAATGCAAGCCAAAGCTGCTAGCCTCACCTCTGCAGGTAGGGATCTCTCAAGTAGCACATCCCAAATACGGGGCTCAGAATTGCCAGTCACCTCTGAAAAGCCTGTCCTTACATCCTCTGTCTCCTGGTTCCCTGTGGTGCACACAGAGATAACAGCGCTTCCTTTGCCTCCAGGAATGCTGAAGGCATGGACACAGTAAAAGCAGAAGGGCACTCTCAGACTCAAGGGGATCAAAAAAGTGTCTTAAATAATTTTTTTGGCTTTTTTTTTTTTTTTAATTTGATTCTATTTCCAAAGTCATTGTAATTACTACCATACAGACGTCATACCGCTCTGCAGGCTTTGCCCTGCAAGTGGCTGCTGCGTCATTCCAGAGGAGCTGCACACCCTGCAGGGAAACGCTTTGTGAAGCAGTTCTTGAGAGACGTTCCTGTGCTTTCTGAGTGATACGAGAAGTTTTATTCTCATTTCACCAAGTGACCTTGCCCAGAGCTGCCACTCTGAAGTAAAGTCTCTACAACTCTGGGAGTTGTGTGTATGCAGCAGATTTTTGTCTCTACTATTTTTTGGGGGTGAGGATGTCCTTTTCTAACATGAGGGTATTAAACTGATCAGTTTTCCTTCCACTTTTGTTTGCAGTTTGTAGAACAAATGGGAATGAGCTGGATTTGCTTTTAATTGGTGTGCAAGTGTGTCTGGCTTCTACCCCAGTAGCAGAGAAGGGATGTCTGCTCCCAGAGGAGTGCCTGGGCTGTCCCAGCTCTGCAGGAGCTGGGAGCTACTGCTTCTCACGAAGGAACCATTACAAACCAGTGTCATCTCGTGTCAGGGCACCATGGGCCAACCTCGGGGGAGCAAGGGGTGGGGAGTGCCGTACTGGTGTACGGGCCCTTGCAGACGAGCTCTGCTTCTCCGGGCTGAGATCAGGCTGGCAAAACACTCTGGGCAAGCGTGAGCGGGTCCTGCAGCCACCCAGCAAAGTGGGTGGGATGGAGACACCGCAGGTCAGTGTGCCAGACCAGACCCTGACCCCTAGTTCTCGCCTCCTCATTCTCCCGAGTACTTTCTGGCAAATAATCTAATATATGGGGCTTTTATCCTCCTTCATTTCCAGCCCTTGGAAAGGTGCTTGGAAAAGCCTTCCCGGTGGGAATGCGGCTCTCCCCGTCCCCCTCCGTCGCCTGAAGCTGCGTGTACCCAAACACCTCCCGTCCCCCGGCGAACCCGCCGTTGCGGCAGTAGCCGGTTTGGGACAGCAGAGGGAGACGAAAGCCCGGCGAGCGGGCGGGGCGCCGGGGCCGG
>NW_010973380.1:423231-423698 GCF_000737465.1 Haliaeetus leucocephalus | reverse complement strand
TGAGCCAGAGAAATAATCTGCCGGCTCAAATCTGACCCACAAACCGTCAGCTGGAAGTGGGGAGGTGTATGAAGATGTACCTAATTTTTCAGATGTGAACTGCCTTCAAGTTGTCTCTAGTGCCAAGCATTATCTGCCTGGTAATTTTATCAGGTAGGGAAATATCATGTTTACAATCTTGTATGCAATATTGAAATTCCCAGCCCAGTGGGAGCCAAATTCTGAGGCAGAACAGATTTCCAACTTGCTGTTCCTAGGAGGCAGCACCCCCGGGGGGGGGGAAAAAAAAAAAAAAAGAAAACAGAAATAAAAGAAAAAAGAAAGAAGAAAAAGGAAAGAAGAAAGAAGAAAAAAGAAAGAAGAAAAAGGAAAGAAGAAAGAAGAAAAAAAAGAAGAAAAAAAAAGAAAAAAGAAAAAAAAAGAAAAAAGAAAGTAGGAGTAAGAAGCCAGTAGCTGCTGATTAAGGA
>NW_010973380.1:373637-423221 GCF_000737465.1 Haliaeetus leucocephalus | reverse complement strand
CAACCGGCCCTGCGGGAGCCGCCGGAGCTGCTGCCGGCCGGGGAACCGCTCGGCAGCTCCCACTCGAGCCCCGGCTGGGTCCCCGGCTCGCCCTTGGGGAAACTGAGGCACCGGGAGGCTGGGATTGCCCGCGGCACGGGGCAGGGCGAGGCTTAGCGTGGGGTTTCGATGACTCGGTCGTCAGGGTGGTTTTCAGTCCTTGCTGGGATGCCCAGCTCTCCCAACAGCGCAGCGCGGTTCGGGGACTGGTCTCGGGTGGGCTGAGCCCTCTGCTAGGTGCTGGCTCTACACGGGCACGGTACACGCCTGCTCGGTTCCCTGTCTCCACTGGCCACACCGGGGGGTGGTGGTGGTGGTGGTGGTGGTGGTGGTCCCCAGCACTAAACGCAGGCATCAAAGTATTCACCTGTTCAGGTGGCACATGTTGCCCTAACGCTCATTTCTGCCTCCTGTCAAGCACTGGTGATGAGCCAGAGAAATAATCTGCCGGCTCAAATCTGACCCACAAACCGTCAGCTGGAAGTGGGGAGGTGTATGAAGATGTACCTAATTTTTCAGATGTGAACTGCCTTCAAGTTGTCTCTAGTGCCAAGCATTATCTGCCTGGTAATTTTATCAGGTAGGGAAATATCATGTTTACAATCTTGTATGCAATATTGAAATTCCCAGCCCAGTGGGAGCCAAATTCTGAGGCAGAACAGATTTCCAACTTGCTGTTCCTAGGAGGCAGCACCCCCGGGGGGGGGGAAAAAAAAAAAAAAAGAAAAAAGAAAAAAAAAAAAAAAAAAAAATAAAAAAAAAAAAAAAAGAAAAAAGAAAGTAGGAGTAAGAAGCCAGTAGCTGCTGATTAAGGATCACAGCACAGCCAGCAAAACGGAGGAAGCACAGCCTTGTAGGGCTGGCTTTGGACTCAAGAAGGGAAGGGGTGCCTCGATGATCTCTGCATACTCTTCCATTCCCTAGAAAGAGTTTTGCAGCCCCTCCAAAACTCCAGCTACCAGGTGCATGCTGCTGCAGGCCGGTGCATTCACATCCCTTGTCTTTGGAACATGCTGCTCGTGTGAGGTGGAGTGAAGCAGGAGCTGTTGTCAGCCCGCATGATGAATGTGGGCTCTCTGCAGTAATGGGGGATATTACTTTAAATGGCTCAATAACGCTATAGCTTTGCTATCTCCTACTCTGTAATACATAAACTCTTTTACAGACCTAGATGGAATTTCTTTGACATCTCCTCGAATTGCATTGTTTTAAGGTACTTTTGCATTTTTATTGGCAACCCAGTTGTAATAGAGAAAATCCATATAGCATCAATGCTGCTTTCCAGGAGACGCCTGGTAGCTGTGAAATATAAACCAATAAGGTCTTGCACTATAGCTTAATCTTATCAGCAGAATTCAGGTAGTGTGAGGCAGAAATTGTGCTACTAACAAGTGTTTTCAGCCATCACTGCCTTGATGAAATGGAATGGAAAAATCAGAAAATAGAGCTGTGTCTGGATCCACACAGCTCCTGAATACAGCAGCACAGAGAGAGGAGCTGGCTGTGCCAGGCTGCAGCCTCGTGATTAAAATAAACAGTTCTGTGCTCCTTGTATACTGTAATGCTAACACTATTCTGGGGAGCCTCCCAAGCCAGGAAACATCAATTCTCTTCAACTACAGAGACAAAAGGCAAGTGATCACAAGAAAATGTGGGTAGTTTGCTGATATTTTTAGGGGCTCCACTCCTTCTAGGTTAAGAAAGAAGTGAGGGCTGACAGTGCCTTGGGGATTGCTCTGGGTGTAAGCCAGAACCTCGATTTATTTCCATTCCCTTAGGAGAAGAGCTATAGGTGAGGCATCATTTCAGCTGCTGGGATTTTGATCTCTGCAAGCTTTTTGAATGACTGACTGTGGGTTTTAATATTGACTTCAGAAGATGTGCAAAATCCACCCTAAAAGCTCGCCAATACCGTATCTTAATGCCCCCCATGTCTCCTGTCTAATTTCCTACCCTGTGGTGCTGTGTGATTATTAGACAGCTTACACAGCGTAGTTTAAACTGGAAGAGTCTCTCTTTCTTAACAATTTATAGCCCCCAATTATTAGGGTCTTAAAGTCGCACAAGCCTATGTTCATAAGGTAGCTCTCTGGAGAGCAGGAGGTGACTACTCAGAAATTACTGCATTTAGCTCAGACATTTATCTCAGAAAGAACAGCAGAGAGATGCTTAAAGGGGCCAGTCGTTGGTGTGGGACAGCTGCAGAAATTTCAGATGTGTGTGTGGCCTCCTTGCTTCCTGTGATCTTAAAAGGGCTGATTTGCATTCACTCCCCTTCTTTGGCTGCAAAGTGCTGCCTTAATGGTCATGGTCCATGGGCAGATATCCATGCTAAGGGAAGCCAAATCTGCTGGTTTTCAGTACCCAGAGGGTTTCTCCTCCCCATCTGACTTTGGTGCACCTTGGACTCTAAGGTTTCCTCACATCCCAGTCCCATAGAGCCAGGCTGCAGCAGTCTTTCAACCCCAGATCCATGAATTAATGCAGGCAATGCACACACACATGCAAACAGACTCATGGTCTCTTAGGTATCTGGCCCCAGACCTCTTCTCCAAGTCTTTTTGTGCTGCATCACTGTTAAGCAGACATCCCTGCCATCCAGATGTACGTGCCACAGCACCGTTCCGCTCCTCCTCTGCTCCTCACATGGTCCTGGAGCTGTGAGATGAGCCCAAGAGTGTCAGTGGGGCAGTTGTACATCCCTTGTACATCCCTTGCACCAGTCTTTGTTCCCAAGGACTGTTCTCTAACTGTTTAATTAGTCCCTGCAGTAATTAACCATGTACCATTTGTTGTTCTCTTTCAGTTGATATTTACCCTATGGGAATCGGGGGCTCCTGAGAGCTATCACGCATCAGAGCATTTCGGGGACCCCAGAGGAGAGGAGTCATGTGTGAATTGGGCTTTGGTAATGGCCTAGGCAAGGGGTGGGGAGAAAAAACCAGCCCCAACCCCCTGCTTTTAAAAACTGAGTCAGGGATGCTGGAGCTGGTCTATAACGGTGCTTTTTAGCTGGTGATCCTCTCTCTCTCTCCAGCGTTCACAGGACCTGTGCACACACTTCCCCTCAGCCATCCCGGTCGCAGGGAGCCAGGCAAAGCATATCAAGAGTTGTTTGCCAAAACGTGTCTAGCCAGAGACGGCAGGATGATGGAGAGGTGGTTCCCAGGGCCCCTCAACCAGCAGCAGTCCTTCCCTGCGCCTGGTGGCCGAGGCTGGGCTGCAAGCACGTGTGTGGCACTGGGGATGGTGGGCAGTACTGGGCCATCTGCGTGCCCAGGGTGATGGTGTGCTCTTGCCAGCCTGAATTTCCCAGTCAGGTGTTTCTGGCATGAGAAGCCCTGGAAATTTTCGATGGCGTGCAAAAAATTAAGAGCAAAATAACTCCCCTAAAGGTGCTCCTTTGACATTTTCATTGCTCAAAATTCATAACCTTGCTGCAGCCTCAGTCCTTGATTTTTCTTCTAACCCATACGTTGGAGCAGGCGAAGCACCAACTGACCTTGGTGGGAGTTTGGATGCAGGGGGTCCTTCACAGGCCCAAAGCATGATATAAAAGGTGGCCTTTCTGCTCAGGTGCTGCATATTGCTCTCAACTTGTACTATTACATACCTAAAGAAATGGCAGTTCTCGCAGACTGATGGATTTGAACATGTCAGCATGGCTAAACACTCTGTTTAGAATTTTTCAATGTTTAATTTGTAGTGAAGGAGACTAAATTGAGAATTAAAACCATGCACATCAGTCCCAAGGGAGTTGCCTCTTCCCTCCCACTCCATCTGGAATGAAGAGGAGTTGGAATTATACATGAATTAATGAATAAGTAATGGAGAGTCACACAAATAAATTTCAGATGCAAGGATTTTTTTTAAAAATCATCCACAAGCTAATATTTATTTATGTAACTTGCAGAATTCCAGCCAATGGCTGCATAAATACTAATTAAACTTTAATAGCAAAGCAAAACCCTTGCATTTGCTAAATGTATGTATTAAAGTCATCGTTATTTGTTTGGAGAATTGGGTTTGTTTGGGACTTTGTTTAAGCAGTGACGAGAATACAATTTTAGAGCAGGAAACAACCTGGGTTAATCTTGCTTTTTGCTTTGATTGCAATTGCTCAAAGAAGAGATGAATTAATTTCTTTTTATTTTCCTCCCTTGAGGAGATGATAACAAATTTAAAAAGAGCCCTTGGCAAAACCGGGGCATCACTGTACTCCCAATTGTGCATCCCCGCTACATTTTTAACTGATTTCCAATACAAAGGGGAGGAGGATGGCTTCTCAGCTAGTCAGCACAGCTCTGCTGGCAGCAGTACCTGTACTCATTTAGACCAACTGATTATCTGGCCTAGGGTGGTAGTTTCGCATTTACGTGCCTTTTGGCAGCTTGAAGGCTCACCTGCAATTGCCATTTTTGCAGACTACCATGAGTCATTTTATATAAACGTCTTGGGTCCGTAAGTCCGTAACGTCCCTGTGTATCGCTTTTTGGTGTGTGTTGCTAAACCCACCTGGGAAGGAGGTTTACAGAGATGAGCTTTCCTCTTCTGCAAAGAGAGTGAGGGTGAAAAGCCAGTGAGTCCCTGCAGAGCCATGGCTCAGCTCCGAGTCTTCCCTGCGGTGTCTCGCGCTGCTTCGCTGGCTGCTCCGCTGGCTGCTCCGCTTGCTGCCGTTTGTCTTACTGCTCTGGGGTGCTTGCGAGGGTTTCTCAATGCTGTGGTTAAACCAGCTATTGTTCCCTGTGATCCAGGCTGGCTGCTGTTCTCCTGGTTCCCAAGCGGCGCTTGCCAGAGCCTTGCCGTGATTCTGGGCCCCTGGGCTGCAGCTCCCTTGGGCTCGGGAGAGGGAAGCAGGCGAAGCAGCTCTCACCATCAGGGACCGGTGACTGAAGGACGTGGCCGGTGGTACAGCTGGGAAGGGGTAATCTTGCTGAGCTGTGGCTTCAGCAGCTCTCGAGCTCGGGTGGTGTATCATGAGGTGAAATTGCCAAGCAGTTCAGCGAACATTGGAGGGGTAAATAGACCTAAGATGCTCTAAGAATCATAGAATCGTTTAGGTTGGAAAAGACCTTTAAGATCATTGAGTCCAACCGCCAACCCAACACCACCATGCCCACTAAACCATGTCCTAAAGTGCCACATCATGGTGACTTCACCACTTCCCTGGGCAGCCTGTTCCAATGCCTGACAACCCTTTCAGTGAAGAAATTTTTTCTAATACCCAATCTAAGAACTGAAGGCACCTTTAGGGAGAATGTGGTTTCTCCCCCAAAAGGTATTTATGAGTTTTTAAAAGGGGAAAAAAAAAATCAAGCCAAAAAGAGAGCTCTGGCATTCTGTGTAATCCCATGCAAAGAGTTGGTGGTACTGCCTGTGGTGCATCCCTGCTCTGGGGGAGTCAGGGAGGTCCAGTTGTGCTGTGGTTTGGGTTTGGATTTGTGCTTTGCAGCTTTCTTCTTTTAAGCCAGTAATTACGGGCTTAAGGTGGTGAGACAAACCCTGAGTAAAGCACATCAGGCCATTCCATCCTTGAGGGGAGTCCGGGTCTGCCTCCAGGTACGGTCCCACTGTGATGCCCTGACCCCATGGTCTGTTGCAGCCACAGTCTTGGAAGTCAATGAGGTGATGCCCACTGCTCACGGGGACGTGCCTGTGTAAGATTTTGAAGGCTCAGGGCTTTAGTAAGGATGGGCACCAGGTAAAACATTTATTGCAGTACTTTTTTCTCAGGCCTCACTTAATTACAGGGACACTACTGGTCAAAGAATTTAATAAGCAATTTTTTTACCTGTTTTGAGATTGATGGAGCATACAGAGACATGAGTTGATTAAAAGCAGCCAGGCTTCACCAAAAATTCAGAGATTAGTAATCTGTAAGGTCTGAAAAGACAAGTACATGACTCAGGCTTCTATGCAATAGCCCCAGATACCTCCCCAATGAACTCCCCTGGATGATGTGTGCTCTTTGGGTCAATAACTCTGGATGGTCTTTGAGTGTGTCTGTTTTAACCAGAAGGAAGAATCAGAGACAGAAAATAAATTAAGATGGTTACAAGCACAATAAAACGAAGTGTACAAATTTAAATGAAAACATTGAAAATGTACCAGAAATAATAAGGACAAACCAGTGATAGGACTCTGAGCGGGAGCCCTGGCTAATTCTGTACTGCAAAGATATAAAAGAAAATAAATATTAAAAAAACCAGGACCTTTAACACAGAACATGTTAAATGGCGTATGCAACAATTTAAAAGAAATAACATAGAAGTTAGAAGTGCAGCACAGAATCATCTGAATAATTGACATTTAAAGAATTAACATAAAATTATTCCAAGATAGCGATGAGAGTAGTCAAGCACTATTCTAATGCCCATGTAAAACCAGGCAGCTTTTACAGTGCACCCTCAACCTTGAATGCATCTGCTTAACGATTAGCCCCGTGTCCCAGCTCTCTGTAGGCAATATAAGCATTCAGTAATGTGTGGACCAGCCTGTTTAGATCAGATTTTTTTTCCTTGTCCTTGGCCTTACTATTAGGTCATGAAATGGCAGGCCAGCATGGGGCTTGTTCTGTCTCTGCTCCTCCTGATATCACGGTGCAAAACTCTAGATGGACAGAGAATTAAATCAGCATCCCCTGAGTAAGCCATCCCTCCTTTGGAGAAGGGCTTTCTCTGTCAGTGGTTGACATAAACAAATAGAAAATGCTATGGTATTGCCATGCATCCCTCACTGATCCAAATCTTTATTTCACTACGGTGCTCTCTTTTTAATGTGATGTCACAGGTCTTAATTAAACAAATACTCATTATTTAAGCAAAGGCAAAGTTAAAGTCTGTCCTTAATTTCTTTTCAGTTAATTCTTCCTTCTGCATCTACAGCAGGTAAAAATCAGGAAACAATACCAACAATAGTATGCAAAGTTCAAAAGATTTCTGTATTTTAATAACTGTGTGGTAATCTTGAGTTGCTTTTTGGACTCCCTGGGCAGTTTTGGACTGGCACAGCCCAACACCAGACTGAGCAGCAAGCATCTTTAAATATGCAATAAATTGCATGTACTCCGGTGCAATGAAACGCTAATGCCCAGGCTGATGCCTGTGCAGCCAGGCCAGCTGCGAGCTGGTGTTCGCAGAACCAAGGCCCTCCATCCTTCAGGTGGTGAGATTAAGGCTCTCCCTCTACCGTGTGGCTCCCAACAAGGCTCAGAGCAGTGAGCCGCTGCACTGCCAACTTCTGCTGTCTCCTTTCCTGCGCACACAGGGAGCAGTTGGCTCTGGCTGACGCAGGCAGTCCAGGGAGCAGAGGATGGGAACATCTTTTAACTGCTTTGATCAGTGCAAGAGAGGTTTTGTCCCTCACTCAGATAAAGACTCCCAAGTGGCTGAGGCTTAGCATCCATCGGATCTTCTCTCTCTTTAATAAAATATACACTATATGCCTAAATCCTGTCCCATAACTGCTGAGCTGGCTTTTTGTTGTGTAGCGGTGCAGGCAGCATAACATCTGAGCAAGGATGTGTCCTGGTTTGGCTGGGATAGAGTTAATTTTCTTCATAGTAGCTAGTATGAGGCTATGCTTTGGATTTGTGCTGGAAACAGCCTTGATAATACAGGGATGTTTTAGTTATCGCTGTGCAGTGCTTACACAGAGCCAAGGTCTTTTCTGCTCCTCACCCCACCCCACCAGCGAGGAGGCTGGGGGTGCACAAGGAGTTGGGAGGGGACACAGCCGGGACAGCTGACCCCAACTGACCCAAGGGATATTCCAGACCATATGGTGTCATGCTCAGCATATAAATCGGGGGAAGAAGGAAGAAAGTGGAGATGCTTGGAATGATGGCATTTGTCTTCCCAAGTCACCGTTACGCGTGCTGGAGCCCTGCTTTCCTGGAGATGGCCGAACACCTGCCTGCCCATGGGAAGTGGGGAATGAATTCCTTGTTTTGCTTTGACTGCATGTGCAGCTTTTGCTTTACCTATTAAACTGTCTTCATCTCAGCCCATGAATTTTCTCACTTTTACCCTTCTGATTCTCTCCCCCACCCCACTGGGGGGGGAGTGAGTGAGCAGCTGCGTGGGGCTTAGTTGCTGGCTGGGGTTAAACCGCAACAGGAGGATACCAAAAAGCTGCGTCCTGATGTTTGGGATTCAGGCTATTTGCAAACTCTGGCATGCCTCCAGGGACTCCTTTGCACAGGCTTCACATTCTCAGGGCTATCTTCAGAACTAGTAGGATGTTGCTAGCCAGGAGATGGGGTTTTTATTACAGATTTGTGGAACAAGGGCTGACAGCTGATGCACTTGATACCTGATATGAGCCCAGCACCAAGTCATGCCTAAACCAGAGTCCCTCTCTCACATGGACTATCCGGCTTCTCTGTGGGCTCAGACTTCAGCCTTTGCATTTAGGACACATTGCTTCTCTTGCCTTTGCTTGACCTCTAATTTTTCATGACACTTGCAGGAACTTGCATATTTTTGAGATGTTACCATTCTATGAAATGTAGACTTAGCTGCTGGGTTTAGAGGCTACCAAAAGATGACCTATACACAGTGGTAGGATTGCAGCCTTCTTGTTTCTGCGAGAAATCAGCCTAAAAAGGAAGCCAGGAGCACCGTGATGCCTGGAGGAGTCGGGAACAGTCCCACCGCTTTGCATATGTGGGGAAGAGAGTTAAAGCCAGGAAAGAGCAGGACGCCTGGAGCCTGGGTGCATGCCACTGCTGTAAGCTTGGGCTGCACTGCAAAGCCCTTGCAAAGCCCAGGTACAGCCCTGTTGCAATGGATGGAGCTGGGAAATCCCAAACCATGAGCATTGTACTGCGTTTTCCATTTCTTAGAACTCAGATAACATATTCAGAGAGGTTTATACCAATATTTTTGTATGCTTCCATTTCCCTTTTTTTTCCATTTGCAACTACTATACACATCCAGGGCTATTTTTTACCAGACATGAGATCTTTCTCCCCCTCTTTCCCTTTTCATAAGCACAGTTTTTCTAATTTTACAAATAAGATGGATTTCTCTAAGTCTTAAGTTTTACTGTCTTTTACTTGAAGTTTTGTGAGTGCTAGCTCTCCATTTCACAGTTTAGCTGATGGGGGCTGGGATGTGTTAATTATTCAATGATTTAAATGAAATATCAAAGGAGTTTTTATTGATTTGCATATAAAAGTTATGGAACCCAATATATGGCACAACAGACAAATTAGTAGGCCATAAAAAGCATGAGTGAATTACTGTTTTATTAAAGCTTTAAGATAACATGCTGTAGTATCTGAGAAGAAAGGTCAAAAGGAAAAAAAAAAGGAAAATTTAAATGTGTGCACATTAATGGACTGGGGAATGTGGCTTTGCTAATAACTTCTGTGCATAAAAATTTATATTTTTCAACACAGCAATCATTTCTTTTACCCTGTTGGGTATTTTAAATGTGCTCCTGTGTATATAATATTAATTTAGTCATAAAATAAAAGGCAGTAATTCAGACAGTAGCCCATGTGAGCCATTAAATTCAAAGTACCGTGTGAAGTATTTGTGGTTATAGTTCCTCGCAGTTCTGGATAAGACACAAACAAACCACTCCTGACAAGATGAAAGTGTTCGCTTTCAGACTACCTGTCTATGCTCAGCTCTGGGTTTCTGCATTTCCTTCTCCAGAGCTGACACCACCTCTGATTAGGTTGTTTGGGTATAAATTATGAGAATGTTCCTTGAAAAAAAGCACAGAATGAGGATTTGTGCAATAGCCAAGCTTTTAAAGAGAGACTGTATGCTCTGCGAGTCTATCTAAACTAGCTAATGTTATAGTTCACTTCTTTTTATGCTAGATCAGCGAGCTTTGCTGCCTTAGGAAGTGAAAAGATGTTTTCGCTTGTCCTATTCATTCACTAACGCGGGGCTGAGAGTTAACCAACAGCAAATGGGCTTGACTGTGAAGCCAGTCAGCTGTGTAAAACATTTTCATGTTGTCTCTCTGAAAAGCTTGAAGCAAATATTCCATCCGCTGCAGCGGCAAATTAATACACAGCAATTAATCAAAATTCTTCTCACTTGCTTTCTCTGTGCATGTACTCTTGCATTAAGTCTTGGAGTGCCTGGTTGTTCCTGTGTTAAATGTGTCTATACTAAGACTCAACACAAGCACTTCTCAGCAAGAAGAAATTAAGCCCAGACTCAGGCTGAATCCTTTAGAGACTTGGCTCAGTGCCTGCAGCTCATATCTGTCAGCATCCAGCCCTTAATGGTACCTGTGCGAAGACTCAGAGACTCCTGGTAAAACCTTCTCTACGGATTCTCTCTATGTTAGGATATATCATCACGTAGCATTTCAGAGACCTCTCTCACCTTTTAATACGAGTGCCTTGGAGGGAGATCTTCTTGCCCCTCGGTACAGAGAATCCAGGCTCAAGTCTGCTGCTGGGAATAGCCCCTGGTACAGGGGACTTTGCAAGGAAAATAGGATTTCCATGGATCCTCCTTCCTGCAACACACACAGCTCAGAGGCCGCATAGCAGGGTCTCCTTGAAAGCCATTTCTAGACAGAGTACACTCATGCAGGGCAGAAGATGTGCATCTGCCGTAGCTGAGACACAGCAGCAGTTACTTACACAGCTCCTCAGTTTCATAGTTCCCCAAAATAACTGTGTGGCACGAATCAAAGACAGCCGATAATGCGGTAAAATTTATTTCCTTCCTCCAACACTTCCTCTTGCCAGCTAGGGGCATTTTAAAAGCAGCTGGTGAGTTCAGTGCATGCTTTGCATGCTCGATCCTTGGTCAAGGCACAGCTGTGGCAAGAAGTTGATAGCAACTCTTTGCTTGCTGCTGCCTCTGTCTGCTGGCTGTAAAAGAGGGGATGAGTGGGTTCCTGCAAGTGTCACGACAGGATGGATAGTCATGACCCTTCTGAGGCACACTTCAGAAAAGCCCCAGCCATGTGCGCAACTCGGTCTTTCACAGCCATACAGCAGGGCTGGTGGCTCGGCCCAGAATCCTTCTAGCAGTGCCAGCCCAGCTTGAGCTCCTCCGCAATGTCCCAGGCTCAGCCTGGGAGCCTCTGCTCTACGCTGCCTGGGGTCCTTGTGGTCAGAGCCACTTGGACCAGCCTGCATCTGCCATTGTAGCTGTCGTCAGTGTCCCCTGCACCTCGTCCCACCTTCCAGGACACCAAAAGGTCTTGCAGGGTATGAGAAATATCTCTATCCAAATTCAGCCCTCCTGTCAACCAGAGAGGGGAAGGATGGATGGATGTCCATGCCAATACCCCAGGAACTCCTTAGCCAGCAATCAATGGGTCCTGTTTGCCCTGAGACTCCCATCCCACAGAGAAACATGGGAGAGCCATTGCCAGCATGCTGGAGGTGGTCTGAGGGCAGGTGGTTTTGGTATTTGTTGGCTTCAGGGAGGAAGATATCACAGCTGGGCTGGGGAAATCAGTGCAGGCCACCCCCATACCTAAAATGAAGGGTTAATTCGCAGCCAGGAGAGGAGAGATGTGTGTGGGCAGGCACAGCATCCCCACATCTGTGGTGAGTCAGACACCCCAGAGATTCAGCCGGCAGATGATGAAAGGGAGAAGTAGGTCAGAGCAGACAAAGACACCAAGGGATCCATCTGCCGGATCAGACGAACGGGGAGACGGCAGCGGAGGGGGTATCTGACCTCCTGCGTGGTTGATATGCAGAGCAGTCGGGACAGCATTCATCATCCCGCGGCCTGGTAGAGGGGTGACATTTAATGACTGGCAGCTGGAAAAGCAGGTAGCAGGCTGAGAGGAAGGTGCACGATAGGGCTCCACCTGGTCAAATAGCCAGATAAGATTGCAAAGCGATGGGGAGTCCTTTAATTATGTGCTTGCTGCATCAATTAGTAAAGGCAAAAGCATTGGCCTGTCTAGTTTAATTGGCAGAGCCAGTGAGGAGGGCATCTGACATGGGCACCCTCAGCCTCCCCAGGGGCAAGGCAAGCCCAAATGACTCCGAAGTTGCAGGAGACGAGCTGCGGCACAGCCTGCCGCCTTCACGCCGATGTGTTACCGCACTTAAAAGCAGGTCCCGTGGTGGCAGCAGCCGAGCTTCACGCAGTCCTTGGCCATGAGGTCTGGAAAGGCTCACTTGAAGCTGGTGAACACGCACAGAGTGAAATATGTGTTTTAGAAATCAAGGCTTCAGAAGGGAAAGGTCAGCCTTTTGAACAAAAGGCATTTCCTTTTTCTTGGCAATGCTAAAGCAAGATATAAGTTGTTGTATCACTGATTTATTCACTTTCTTTGCCTCACTGGCAGGCTTGGGGTGTTCCACACCTCAAAGGGAAGCAGGCAGTTCTCTGTGGACGACGCAGCCTCTGGGGTTTGTCAGTGCTCAGCAAAGTGAAGATGAGTGAGGTCTGAAACAAGTTGACATCATTTCGGGCCAGTTAAACTCCTGCAGGGTTGTTCTCAGTCAGGCTTCAAGTGACATATTTTCTTGCCACTTCATTTTCTTCACAGGATTAAAGACATTCCTGCTGATGATTTTTCTTGATTTCTTCTGGCTGTCCTCAGACCCATCGCCTTAAGCCGCAGGAGGAAGGTCTGGTTGCTCCGGGTGTGTCTAAGCATGTACCTTCACCAAACTCCCAGACAGCATGGGAGTGATGGATAATTATATCCTCTTCTCTCTGGTAAGCAAAAAACAGCACAGATATTTGAAGATGGTCCCAATGGCAGGACGGGTGGGAACTTGATGCAGGAGTCGGGGTGGCTGCAAGAGCCAGGAGGAAAGCAGGGGCTGGGTGAGGGACTGCTCATCAGACAGAGCTGGCCTGGACGTGGCAGTGGGGTCAAGCGGCAAGCCTGGCATCAAGGTGTAAATAACCATCAGGACATCATACCAGAAAAGTGACAAGTAGGGGCATACATCTTTCAGGAGCCCCTGACTACACGGAAAGGGAATTCAATCAGTGAGCAAGAAGTTACTAGCCATGACTTGTGTCCAGTGGGGATGGGGAGATGTGCATGAGCCTGGGAGGTTAGGAAGGAGACTGAGATACTCCCTTCATCCCAGGATCATGAAGTTTAACTAAAAGACCTTCCGAAACATTTTGCAGAGTTCAAGTCCACTGGTGATTTCTAACTCTTTTATGAAACTCTGACTCTGCTACTTTGGATAAATTACCATCAAAAGATTATATCAGTGGAAATTTTTGACCTGTGTAGAAATACTCACTGGTGAAGAGCAATGAGAAAACTGCTTGGCTGTATTGATTGGTGTGCACCTAAAATTATGCAGATCCCTAAACGATCTGTCCAGCCATAATCTCATCTGACAGTGGCATTTTGGCAACAATAACACTTTGTCTCAACTCTGGGACTTTATTCTTAGCTGCGTTGCATATGTTATATTTGATAGTACCAGAGCAAAAGGAGTAAAATGCAGCTTTTCCCTCTTGAGAAGGGCTAGTTGCTCATTTCATGTAGATTTAAAATGATGGTATGCAATGCAGCACAGTGGAGGATGCTCTGAAAATCCATCACCCCAAGAAGTAGATCTCTTTAAGCAAGTGAGTGAAAATAAAAGTGTATTTTCTAAGTGCTGAGACTTCTCAGGAGAGCAAACAGTAAGAGCAGTGGATGGGAGGCAGCTCACTTCAGTGGGAGCGGAGCAAGGCTGATGCTAGCTGCTCTGAAAAATGCGGACCAAAGAAAATGGGAACGTCAGCATACCCCCTGCAGCAGGAACCAGGGTTTCTCCTATATAGATGCTCCTGCAAAATAGAGAAAACAACAGGTTTGATGAGGGATGCTGTGTTTAGAGCTCCAGAAGTGGACATTCATGTGCTTGGGGCTGGGTTGTTATGACCCTCCATTCAGCCTGTCCACTCTGTGTGCCCCAGCGCAGGATGTTACCAGGACAGTGGCACCTGACTGGGACTAAGGGAAGCCATAGTGACTTCTCAACATCTCCATGCACAAAAAGAGAAACGTTGTCCTGCAGGGTGCCACAGAAACCTGGTAGATGAAATGTCCATTTCCTACCCCTCCTCTAGGTACTGAGCTTGCTGGTTTGTATACAAAAAAAAAAAAAGCCAAAATTTGCCAGTGGTTTTGTTTGCATAAAATTTCCAGCTCTGCCTGGAGCCAACTCAGTCCAACCCATTGTGTTATGTGGCTTTTCCTGAGGGTGCTCAGCTGCTGGGTGACAAGCATCCTCTCTGGGGTAGGCTGGAGATGGTGGGGAGGGCTGCTGTGGGCTGGGAACAGCAGAAAGGCCCGTCATGCAGCTTGCAGCTCTTAGGTAACCACATCACACAGTCCCCATCTCGCATCTGCATAATCCATCACTTTTAAAGACATTTCCTTATATGGGTTAATATAAAATGTTGTTCATTGTGTCAGCCAGCAGGAGGTTTCATAGGTCCTTTAGGCAACTTAAACAGTGATTAATCAAAAAAAGCCTCCACCTTCTTCGCGCTGTTAATGCTGTTGTTAGGTTGCAGGCAGCATAATTTATGGCATTTCCTGATCCTGTTAGCTAGGATGTCTGATTAATTTTGGCTCTGGGATTAAGTCAGCAAAAGAAATTTGACTTCCACAAGCAAGTGATATATATCATCTACCGAAGTGCAGGAGGGACAGAACACTATCTTTCTGCCAACGTTTTTATTGTGTCCTCGACTATAGCCAGAAGGTGGCATTATGTACTCATTTTATTACTGCTGCTGGCTGGGGACTGAATTGATTTTAAAGCCCGGGACATGGTCAGCTTCTTGATCTTGACATGGAAGCGAGAGCGCTAGCGTATGATGTTGGAGATCCTGCCCCTGCTTCCCGACATGGACCACAGTGTGCAAGTTGGCACATTTCTCATTCTTTTTGCTCCCAGATAATTCAGAAAATGACATATCAGTGACTTAATTATTATCCAGGATTTCACTTTTTACACATTTTTCATTCTTGATACTCAGGTGGCTTTTTGATGCTGTTGTTTCATTTTGTCCTGCTGCTTATATCTTGTCTGTGCTTCTTGGGGCTAGAGAGCAAAGTTTGGGGATATTACAGATTTTTCAGTTCTTCCCTACCTTTCCTTCATATATAGAGTTCTTTCATTTTCTTTTTTTCATTATTATGGAACCTTTTATCAAGCAGGCAAAAGATCCTTTAGTAGCTCAGGGAATTTGTCAGCTGATGAAATAATCTTGTCTAAGTGGATTTCTATGCAGTAATTTGAGCCACTCTCAAGTACACAGATACAACATGAGTGTCTTCATCTAGTAGCATTTGGTCTTGTTATGTGGGATCCTTACTCTGGGAGGCCTGGCAATAGCCATGCTGCTCTCCATGGGTGCAAACAAGGCATGGCCATGCAAAACACCATGCTCCTTTCCCTTTCTGAGCCAGTCACCTCCACTCCTTCATTTTGAGTACCATCGTGCAGTTTGCAGTCTGAAGAGCTCTGTTTGCTCCATTTCCGCAGGATGATAGGAAAGGGGAAAAGTCATGCAGACCTCAGGCTGCTGCAGCTGATTGAGCCTTTTGATGGAAAGTTCAACAAGAAATCTCTGTGCCATCGTGGCCCTGCAGGCCATAAGGGAGAGGCATTTCCACATTGCAGCTGGAGGTGTGACTGCAGCCTGGACAAACGCAGCAGAGATCTGGATCTGAAACTGTCAGGAGGATGCTATCGAGAGGTGACTGTAACCCTAAGATGCTGCAGTTTATATTCTTGCTCCATTAACTCTGACAACAGACTTCTGAAACCAGAGTTTTCTAAACCTGGCTTATAAATCATGCTGGTAAAAATGCACTGGGATTTACTTGTGCATAGCATGGAGCTCTGCAAATAAAATTAACCCTTTGTGCAAGGACTGCAGCTACTGTGAAGCAGATGCTGGGCACTTAGCGTTAGACTGCTCAAATTCTGGGCTGGGTTTGTGGAGAGCTGACAGCTGATACTGCACACCTTGAGCTTTGGATATTTGGCTTCTTCCCAGCTGGACCCAGACAGCTGAGAGGTCAGAGCTGGTGGGATGACACCAGCCCCAGCCTGGAAGCTGTTAAAGGCACATCAGTGCTGGACTATGACTGAACCATCCGCTTTGCTTCCCAGCAACAAATGATGCTCAAGAGCTTCCAGCCTCAGGCTGGGTTTACACCTGCCTGCTCAGCATGGTGAAACTCAGTAGTGTTTGCACCCAAAGGTTTAGTCTGCCCTTGAAAAGATCTGTTTTCCAGAAGCTACCTAATACTCTTCAGTTCCTTGCGAAAATATGAGCCTTTAAAAAGAACTCAATTGGTCACCCAGAAAGAGACCCGCTTTAAAATCATGAACCATTTTTCAAAAACTTGACCTGAATCTCTGAAAAGATGCTACCTTCTGCAGAACTCAGGCAATCCTACCAGACAGATATAACTTGAAGCCATGGCTGTGCAGGTCTCTGATGCGTACAGGCTTTTTTTAGTACCTGTGTGGCAGAGCCACGGCGGCTCTGCAAGAGTGAACCAGGTCACCTCCCGCCTTGTGCATCAGCAGCAAAATTGGGAGCTCAGTTCTGGTGGCAGGACCTTTATCAGTGGTGATGAATGGCAGAGGGGATTTTCATCTCTTTGATTAATTTTGCAGGGCTGACAGTTAGAAAGATCACATCTTGACTCCCGGGCCAGGAGGTTTGAGTAAGGGCGTCCTTGGGAGGTCTGGGTGAAGTAACTTTACTTTTGCAATCCCCAAACCTCGAGCTCTTGCAGCTCCTGCATGCCCAAGGGTGGGAAGTGGGCAGGCAGCTAAGCTGGCAGGCTTGGGAAAACCACACTTGTGCTGTCAGGCTGGGAAGAGAAACACTGATGGACCTGAAGTCATTGCCTTTGTAAAGGAAATACTGAGGCAGGAACAGCCCATTTTGCTCACAGGAAGAATCTCCTTTCCTTCTGTGGGATGTTTGGAAAAAAAAAGAAAGGCAGGATGACTTTGACCTCTCTTTTGCTAGGTATTTACTGATTTGAGAGATGGAGGCTTGTGACCCAGGGGCCGCTGCGGCTGTGCCGTGGCTGGGGAGGAGGGAGGCAGACTGCAGCAGCTGGAGGGTGCCACGAGTGCTGCAGGGCGCAAGAACCTGGCATGAAGTGGAGAAATGGCTGGACAAAGCCTCAGGGTGAGAGTTTTAAGCAGACATGTGAGCTTTTCTTTTGCTCCTCACCTCCTCCTTGCTGCTGTAGGTCACCCATTCTCCCTGCCTTTCCCCCAACACCCAGTCCTGAGTATCTCTGTCCTCAGTGACCCAGGTTGCCCATGTAGGGCCTTTCCTTTCTTTTTCTTCTGCCAAAACCAGTTATTCTTCACTCAGGTCATTCCTCTCTCACCCTCTTGCCCTCCTCTACAGCCTCAATAAGGAGCTGGCTATCTCCTCTTGAGATATCTACGTACAGTCTGTGTCTGAACATTTTTTTATTAGGGCCATGTGAATCTAATGTTGCTCTGCTGCTCAAGATAAACTAGTTCTTGCCTCCCCTGAGGGCACTGGGAACTTCTTCCTTGTGCTCCAAGGACATAATATGTGAATAATATGTGATATTTCAGCTGGGACTGTGAACTCAACAGACGAAGGAGCCTCCAGTACTTCCACAAGCACAGAATATTTTTCTCCCCTTTATGGCAAAAAAATCATCCTAACTAGGTTACAAACAGTGTAGCACAATGAGCAAAAGGAAGGAACATGCCAATTTGTTTCCCAGTCCTATGGGATGCTGTCAGCTCCCTACAGGACTTCTGACAGCGAGTGATCTTGCACTTCGTTTCGTATTGGGCTGGGGAGTCCCAGGCACAAATCCTAAAGAGGGCAGCAGAATCAAACCCAGACCTCTTGCCTATGGCCAGCTGAAGCAATGCTGGTGCTGCTAATCGAATGTGCTTTATGTACGAGTGCAGTTCACTACATACATTCAGAACATGCTGCACATCGTTTGGTGATATACAAACCGACTGGGACAATTTACAATGGTGATTTTTCCACTGACGGGAAAATTAATGCTCTCTATTATAGGCATTTAATCAATGCCAGCTCCCTAAGTCTCTAAACAAGCCACCAAGATAGAAGATTGATTGGTCTGAATGCATCATATATAAAACAGGAATACTTCATAAGAACATAAATGACGTGTTTGTTTCCCAAAGCCACAAAGACAGCTCTGTGGTAAGGAGGAGTGTTGACAGCCTCCTGCCGAGACACAGCAAAGGGAAAAGACTTGTGTTTGTTGTGGGGTTTTTGTCTTGGTTTCTGTTTGGTTTTTTTTTCAAGGCAAGAAGACTGAAATGACCTAGAGATGGGGAGGAAGATCCTTCTAGCTCTGCACGCGGGCATGGTTATTTGTCTGGAGGGGATCCTGGTGATCCCTGCACTGTCTGTGTGGCTTATGAAGATGCTGCTCCCACACTGTGCTTCACAGCAAAATTAATAGATCATCACAGAGCTCTGAAATTTGGCTTTGTAATTATACAGGTGGCCAAAACTCCAAAGATGCCAATTGCGCACCCCATCCCCTTTATTAATGTTATTTCTCTTTTTATTTAGAACAATATAATGATTTGCTGCTTTGCTCAGCCGGGAGGTTAACCTCATTTCCAAGCCGTGGTTTGGGCACCAAGGAGCTGTTGGTGGAAAGGATTTGGTGGGGCCGTGGGAAGCCAGGGTCTCCCTCTGTGTGTGTGTGCACTCTTAACACGGACAAATGCAAAGTAAAACATTCTAACACAAATACCCCTGAAAGAGGTATAAACTGGCTCATTTTGTCTCATGTAAGCAATGGGTTAAAGCACACAAGGGCGTCAGTTTGCATTGGTTCCTGGCCTTTGCAAAGTCATTAAGCTGAAGTACTGAGCACTGATTTGATTTTGAAACTAAGACACATCTTCCTAAATCAATGGGTTAAAGTATACCTTTTATTATTATGGCTACACGCACCTCTAGTTGCATAAATAAAAGGGGAACACATAAAGTGATGGTCACTCTGTCAGGATCCTGAATGCAAAATGCCTGTGAAAGCCAGTGAGCCCAGGGACGCTCAGGCACTTAAACCTTAATCACGCTTAAAATGGGATTTAAGTTTCCATGTGCTTCAGAAGTTCATTTCCTTTGGCTTCTCTCAGGCCTGTGAGATTTTCATTAGGAAATCAGACTAACTTCACAGCTGGGAAAATTGTCACCATATTTCTCCCAACTGGATGGTTAGAGCCACTCTTGGTTTCTGCTGATGGAAAGCCACAGAGCTCTATAAATAAGAGCTGTTGTCTTCAAACTTCATTACACCCACAGAGTATCTTGTGTATGCAACTGCAATTAAGGAGAAAGCAGGGGTTTGTGGTAGCGTTTTGGGAGTAGCAGGGAAGTAGTAGCATCCTTTTAATATATTCTGACTTTGTTCATGCAGTGCTCCTGAGTTCAGTCAGGGATCAGTGCAGATTTTTATCCCTAGCCCTGAAATCCTCTGTTTTGTGAGCTGGTTTATCTTCTCAATAAGACACATGAGGGTATCATTTACAGCCCAGTAAATTCATACCTTGCATTCAGGGGCATGCGGCCTTTAGGCTCTTGGTTAACAACACACAAGCGTGACTCGCTGTACTGTAACTCACACTCTGTCACAGCTCCTGGCTTAATTACAAAGCAGTAAAATGTGAAATAACAAAATAATTACTGTAATAGTCTAATGAAATAAAATATGTTTTGCTGAAATTAAAAAAGTCTCTGTCCAGGCTGAAAGATCCAAACATTGACCTGTATGTGGGGACTAATTACGGTCTAAGGTACGTGACAGTAATGATGACTTCTGTCGGACTGCTCCGCTTCCAAGGTCAGATCTTAGTTGAAAGAGGAATATGTCCTTATGTTTGCATAACGCTTCCAACAGATCTATTTGTCACTGTGAAAAACTGAAGTGTACTCCCCAATTCCACACTGCTGTGGGATATTTGCCCAGTTTACAGTGAGCTAGACCTGAGAAAGAGCAGATATGCAAACTCTCTTGCTGCGTGGGTATCACCACTCCAGTACCTTCAGGGTTGATTCATCCTCTTCTGTTGTCTTGTCAAAATGAGCTGTGTGACGAGATATTTGGAGCCGAGCTCTGTCATGCTGGTGACCATGGGGCACCATATAGGACCACCAAGTGACCACAAGTCACTTGTAGCACGTTGTCACTGTCACTGTAAGGCCATAGGAGGAGGCCTGTGCGGAGAACGGTATCATTCACCTCAGGATAAGGACCTTCTCTTGTAGCATCCACGTGGAGCTGGTGAGTTGGTCTGTGCTGCCATTGCTATAGCATGAACATGAATGGGAGGTATTCAGGTGTGTTTGGGGATGGTGATAATTTCTGTATGCAAACACTGAAGTGCAGTTCCCTTCTATTTCTCAGTTCCCTGCTTTTTGAAGGAGACACCTATGTGAGTTGCTTTGTTCCACGCCCCACAAACTCCCTCAAAGGGTGGAGAACTAGCAAAAGGAGGGAGTGAGGAATATGCCTGTGTATGCAAAGATAACATGGACACCCAGGCACCTGAAAAGGGTAACGTTTTAATTCACTTACTTTTTTCGGCTGTGAAATGCAGACTTTAATACATCAGCCACATGCATTTGACTTCAAAAATCAGAATCTAGGCTTCTGAAACTGGCACCTGTTTTTTTATTGGAGCAACAAAATATGAGGTTTGGTGTCTCTTTTGCATCAACTGGAAGTATATTAAATGTCATGAGGACAGCAGTTTTCATTGACAATGCAGTCAGGCAGGGCCAAATTTGTCTTTTTGACAGGAGCTAAGATGTTTGCGGAAACAAAGCCACCAGTTGTCAGGGCACTGGCAGTCTCTGTCCAAGAGGAGCGTCATGAAGAAACATAAATTGGATCTGTAATATACAAATCGTGTCTTTAAAAGAAAACTTAGAAGTGACTGAAGCATCAACCTGTTTGCTAAAGTTGTATTTGGAGCAATAGCCCCATGACTCACCAGTGGCAAATCCAAAATCTAAAGCAGTGTTGGAATAGGCAGCATGTCAGAACTGTGTCTTCAACTGGCAAAACACCAAGAGCAGAGATATTCCTCTTGTCTGCTCATCTGGCAGACCCACTACAACAGTGCTTGGTAATTTTTAATACTGCTTTTCACAGACATTAAATCTTTTTCTTTAGGATTTTTGTGTTTTAAAGGATTACACATGATCCCAATTGTCAGACAGGACCCTGTTCACCCATGACAGAAAGAACTTCTGCTTCTCTCTCCGTGTTATCTGGCCATGAAATGGCATCTGGGCATAGCAGCTACTTACTAATCTGTGAAACCAAGAATGACAATTGTGTTTAATGGGCCTGTTAAGTAATGCGTGTACTTGGGACTTCACATGTTTCTGGCGTTACCACTGATTGTGGGCTGCCATGCAGATAACTGCAATTTGCAAAACCGCGCAATTGTTATTAGGATTGACTCTGCTATTATCTGTGTTTGTGTGTCATTTATGGTAAAAGCAGGTTTTAAAAGGTAATGAAGGGAAAAGCTTCACAGTTTTGGCCTGCTCTCATTCTTAACCATTGAAGGCAAAAAAGGTTATAGCCACCAGATGTTATGCCCAGGTCTCAGCATAGGACTGGGCTCATTAGAAAATGAGGGTTTGACAGCACTACTGTCTTGGTAAACTCCACCAGCATATCTCTGCTAAACCTAGACTGGGGGCAGCAGAATTCAGTCTTCTTCACACAGCCCTGTGCCTGGTTTCCAGTCCTGCTCACATGCATCCTCTGAGTGCCTGCAACTGTGGGTCTTCATTGCAAAATAAACCCAGCTGTAGGTTTGTGCTAAACACCGCTGCTCCTCACAGGCCGAGGGGACACCGGTTCATTAAGCAGACAGCACAGGAGTGCAGTGGCTCATTTTCCACCCAGGCTAACCAGGACCAGCGAGGGGAAAGTTTTTATACTTACTCCTTTTTTGGAGTCTCCACACCAGTCACGCGTTCTTCCTGGGTTCACTGCGGCAGAGGTGTTCAGCCTGGACTCTCCCTGAAGCTGCCAATAGAATTAAACCACGGAGTATGAAAAACCCCCCTTGGGGACCAGAAGTGCCTCCTCGTGTGTCACCTGGTGGGAGGCAGCCCTGGTGCAGCTGTGTCCAGCTGTGTGTTCTCAGAGGAGGTGCTGCAGGAGGTGTCCAGGTGTAGCTGGCAGCATTTACTCAAAGCTGCAGATCGTCCTTTAGGGTCATATTAGAGACTGGCACTTGCCTTTGCACAGATAACAAGAAATTTCATGTTTAGGATTATCAGATTTTCCGGCTACTCTGCAGAAACAGCTGTCAGCAAATCTGTGACAGCAGATGTTGGGATGTTATTCAGTGTACTGTGTGCTAATCTGCTGCTCTGCCCTCCCCAATTAGACAGTCATTTTTTGCTATCACAAATACTGTTACAAGAATGTGCAGCAAAGTAGTCTGGGTCCTTCCAGAGTAGGGAGCCTTAGGCAGGTGCTCACTTTTCCAGTCGATTGACCTTATTTAAAGAGTCCTGTCAAGACAATCATCTCGTGCTTTGCTTTCCCACTACTGCATGGGCATTGTCAGGGTGGATTGTCGCAAAAGAGCAGGGAAGAAACCTGTGGGGACAGGGACTCTTTGGAGGTGACAGCAAAAGCAACACACTGCCTGAGCAGCACTCCAGCAATCTCCAGCTACCTGGGCCTGATCCAGCTTTCAGGCAGATTGGTGTAAATTGCGGCATACCTCGCAAATACCGTTATTACATTAAGCCTTTGGGTATATGTGAAAGGATCTGCCAGCCAACCCGCAGGGCTAGCTGCTAATGAAATCTGGACTTGCGCCGTCCTTTGACATTCCAGCTGGAGCTCTGGAGACAGCATTTTCTAGTGCTCTGCCGCTAAAACTCAAACTCAGAAGAAACATCTAATGTAGTCCAGTTTCATACGCCTCTTTCTCAGCAGCACTACTGGTTTGAGCAGATCTCCCAACTCAGTCTTTAAAACTTAAAAACTCTGCAGTCCCCACCTCGAACGGCATCTTCCCTCTTCATGATCTGGAAACACAGAGAGATGGTCTTGCTGAGAGAAACTCGCTGGCAGAACTCCTGCTGGTGATCTTTGGACTCTGTCATGATGTCCCCTTGTTTCTCTGTTAGACGAATGCAACTCTTGAGTGAATTCGTACATGTATAAATCCAAAACATGAGTTCTGCGTGCTTTCTTGTAACCACATCATTGGATAGTCTGAATTTCAAAATGTAGTTTGTGCAGTCTGGCAAACCTCCCTAGAAATCTCAATTTATTTTTAATCCCTGCAATTTTTGAATAAAATCCAACACTAGCAGAAAGAAAAATAATTATGTATTTTTACCCAAATTAATGTGCTGTGTTATGGGAAACCCAGCCACTACGGAACTGAGATTGCAGATGCAAATTCAGAAGCAAAAGTGAGGCTGGTTTCTTGGATTTTCCCTGTCCAATAAAGACTTATAGAAAAAACTGCCTGCTACCTGGCTTGCAACATTTATGTCTACCTCAGAGCTGGTCATGCAAGGCCCCTGCTACAGTGAATGGAAAGAAGGTATTTAAGGCCATGGTTCATGTCATCTATTTTAGAATGAGAGAAATGATGCCTTGGAAGTGCTTCTGTGCCTGTAGATGGAGTCAAGGTGACTTGCTTAGATATGGAAGTCACACTGCTGACTTCTTTTGTAAGAAAAATCCTGCCTGTGGTGATGATGATGTAACTGAGTTTGGAAAAATACTGTAGAAAAACACAAAACAGAGAAGCAAAGGCTGTATTTATATTGCACTGCATTTTGTACTCAGTTATTACTAAAGGCAAATGCACAGTTTTAAAAGCAACCCAGGTCTCTCAATAGAATCATCTGTGTGAGCTGACAGGAAAGGTCTACAAAGCAGTATTTGATAATGTCTGGTGAGAATGCTGTGCAAACTCATTGTTTGCCTTGATCTGGAAAGAACTGCCCCTGGAGAGGAAGAGGAGGAAGCAAGGCACAATAACTATGGTTTCTGAGAACTTTGCAAGGAAATGAAACAATAACAGAGTAGATCAACACTTCCAAGTAAACAACATGCCAATATGTTGATTTTACATGTATGGGAATTTTCATCCTTATGTTATTAAACTCCCATGGCTAATGCTTCTCCTTCCAAAGCAAGTTAAAGATTAGCTGCAGTGTCTGTGGAAGGGATTGATAAGAATTCCTATATTATATATATAAAAAAAATTATTTCCATGGTGACATTCTGGATAGAAAGTTCACTTTTTGTCAGTTTCCACGTGAAAAAGTAGCAACATGTCTTTTTTGTTTCAGCAACACCTGGAATAAGCCTATACCACAGAGCAAGGCTGTTGCTATCCCAAGATGAACTCCTTTGCACATGCTCATCATGGTAACTACTGCACTTCTGCTGACTTTTGCAGTTTTATCCCACATTCACATTTGTATTGATTCAAAAAGCTTTCAAATCCAGTGAAAAAAACCTCTAGTATCAGCTTCCATCCCCTTCCTTCTTAGTGATCATTGTGACCAAACTGGGGATTTCCTGCTTGGTTTCTACCCTGGTAGAATTTAGGTTTTGCTGAGCCCATAACCAGATGTTGTTCTCCTAAAGCACGACTGCTCACTGTTTATGGTCCTGACAACCTCCTATTTCAGAGATGGTCATCTGAGTCGCAATCCCATCTCTCTTTAACATAAGCTGTGAGCCTACAACAAATGATGATCACAACTCATAAATGCACAGAGAGCTCATAAAATCACAGCTGGAATTCATAAGCTGACCATAGGTGGTCCCCAAACTCTCGCAAAGCGCTGGTCTCTCTGCCTTCATGGATGTGCTCCCTAGCCCTCTCTCTCCCTTGACCAAATGCTGGCCAGACAATCACTTCTTTTAGGATCCACAATGCTGTACTTACTTACACTGAGATTTGTTTTATTTCATTCTGTTAAGCTCACTTGCTGTTCTCTCTTGCACAGAATACAAGATTACCCTGAAGAATAAAATAAAGGAATTAACTGACATTTTAATTAATTACAACTTTTAATTAATATTCACCAGGGTGACAAGTGTTCTGGAATGCAAAACAGGAGTAATTCCTGAGGAAAAAAGGGAAAGGCCCTGCAGTTTGTGTTCAGGTTAAATGAAGACCTTGTAGCTGAATATATGATTATATCAGGTATCTGCTGACTCCGTTCAATGCCTGAAAATTTTTCTCATTTTGAAACAGCATGGACAGTTCTTTATTAACAATATCAGGGGCTGTGAGCAGGGCTCAGAGGCAGAGTACACTGACTGAGTAAAAAGTATGGTCTATAACCTAAACAACTCAATGTCTAAAAACCTTGATTGAGCTCAGGCACGGTACCACAGAGAGGTCAAGGGATGGACACAACAGGTACCATCTCCTTCTCCTGCTGTTTGCAGCCTGTCTTCTTCTACGTGCTGAAGAAACCCGTGCAGGAACACACAGGAGATCTGCAGCCTGTTGATGGCTCTGCAGGAGCTGAAGGGCTCCCCACAGCCACCCACCAGCCATCCTTGCTGTGAAATACTGAGCAAGGCTGTCAGGTATTGTTGCATGGATGCATTGTATTTTATTTGCATAGTGGGGATCCCTTGCCTAAACTGCTATAAAAACTGTGCTGTAATTTTCTCCCAGCCATGAACTATAGCTCTTTGACATGCCTGTGAAAGGTGGGCTCCTTTTACTCACTGGTGGTAAAGAGGGGAAATTCTCCCTCTATACAATTTAGTATTCAGTTTGTAATGCAGTTTGTATGTTAGTAATACTCCACCGATTGCAAGGAATAGTTGGTGCTTACAGGCTCTGATCCTGAAGGATGGGGCAGGGCTGTACTACAGGTGGGATCAGGATTTTGGCAAAAGAAAGAAACCATTGGGGTTTCTTCTGATCTTAAACAACCGTAGCTGTTTGCAGAAAGAGATGAACTAAGAGCGGTGGAGAGCTCCCTGTCTTTCCTTTCCGGCATGAATATCTATATTTTCTGCAGAGATAACTATTAAAATGGAGTAGTGCCAAAAATTATCTTACTGCCCAGAAATAGTTCTTAGCTCATTTGACTTTGCAGTAGGTTTGAAAGGATGAAGGTCAAAGAGACTTTGCATCCCTTAGTCATCTTCTGAAACGTAGACATTTCCCTTCACCAATGGAGGGCATGATCACAGAACACAGTCAAGCTGACCCAGTGATTGATTTTCACTGAAAAAAGAGCTCTGCCTTCCTCCCCTCTCTTCCTTTCCTCCTCGCCCTCACTTGCACTCCAGCAGCAGCCCTGTCCTGACCCTTACATGAGCTGACTCAACTTTTCTGCTGGGTTAGTTTTCTGCCAGGTTAGTGAGTTCAATCAGTTCAGCAAGGACCAGGAAAACCACCCCAGTCACAAAGAAAGAAGCAGAAACACACAGCTGGGAGCAGGGGAAAAAGAAAGCAGGGAGGCAGGAGGGACAAAGGCTGCTCGCTCTCACCAGCAGTGACCATTAGACTGGCTCAACTATGTGATCCAAAGGTCTTTGAGAATGCTTCACTTCTCAGATAACTTTCTGATAGCACAGCAATTGAGATACTCCTTTACCAGTTCAGAGAAAGTATTATCATCTTGGACATCATTATTTTATCTGCTGGAGTGCCACACAAAAGTTAGACTGTGACCCTGTAGTCATTTCTCAGACAAAACTCTCCTGTGCTGCAAATGAGCTGTTGCAACACCAGAGCAGTCCATGGCAGAGGCTGAACCTGCTGCTTTGGAGACTGTAGTTTGGTTATGCTCTTTTATTGATGGCAGTGATAGGTTCCAAGCTGCCTTAGATGTCAGCCCAGTACTTGTCCCAATCCTTTGGTGACCTCCAGGTGGTAAGAACCATTTTTGACAAAAGCTAGGTTTACACTCACGTGCCTTGGAAGTGATTTGAAGGAAGCTGGGGACCCTTCTTGGGCCTCTTTGTTGACACTGCTTGCGTGATGTTGCCACAGTGGACAAGGAATAGATGGAGTTGGACTTATCTGTCTATCTGGCAAGTGAGCTGTAGGTTATGGTCTGAGGCACAGACGACTTGTTGACTCCTACACCAGGAGAAAAAGATGAAGCTGAAATCACTCAGGAGGTGAATAGGGAAAAGAGTCACCACACCTGGTCTTGTGGCCAGTCCAGCACTCCAGAAGTCAAGAAAGCCAACTGACTTCAGGATGAAAATACAGACCCTTCTGTGCATCGGTTCTGCAGAATCAGGCCCTAAATAGCAAAGGAATTTACTGCAATCCCATCTTTGCCAATTAAGTGTCTTCTGCTTCTAAATCGAAGGAAACTTCAATGTTAATTTTAAAATATTACTGGCATTTATCACAGTAATTACTTTAGTCACGTAAAACTCCAGACGCTATAAATAGTCTTGATACTATAGATTAAATGCTCCCAAGGTACGTATTACTGATGCTACAAAACACACATGCAGACAAGGATATTCTTCTCCAAGCTCAGCATTTGTTGGGCTCATGCAAAACTGTTTGAGCACACAGTTGCTTCATCAGATTTCTGAAATGACTGATGTTCCTTGTCAAAAGCCATCCATCTTTATCAGTGACAATATTTTGGAGGAGCAAAAGAAGTATACCTGGGCAAACACACTCACAAGCTGTAATATGAAAACATGCTTCATTGCGATTATCTTTTTTCAATTACCAGCTTTTAAAGGTGAGAAAGGTTTATCTTGGGGACTTTGAATTTCCACGGTCTTCAGTTTCCGAACTCTCAGTCTCTGAAAATAAGATCTCTTTGATCTCTTAAAGGTATTGTGGGTATATAACCCATAAATGAATCATTCCAAATTACTAATCAGCTTAGAAAATGTTAATGTTAATCTTAATCTACCGCTGTGCTCCTCTGCACCCAAAAGCAATGAAAGGTGCCTGTGCAGGTAGGCAAAACCAGAGTCTTTATCAGACACCCTTCCCTAGTACGGACAGGCTTGCGCAGACAGGTATGAAAAGGTGGATAGGGAAAGCATTCAGGGACATCAGGAATAAGCTAGAAACTGATAAGATAGCTAACTGTGAGGTACTTGAAACCAGAAATTACACATCGGCCAAGTTTACGCATGTAAAGTATGACCATTAGTGTAATCAGCTGATATCAATATTATCTATTATATTATTGATTATAGGCATGCCTGAGAGGGAAATATAAGTTGCACTTCTGTGAACATTAGTAAAGGGCTTTGTCACCGAAGAAGGTGAAGGGATTTCTCTTTAGATTTGGCTCTGGGTGCTCCCTGTAGACAGCCTGTCCCATCACCTAGCTGACGGTACTGATGAAAGGCTCCCTGGGCTTATGCTTTCTGTAGGTTTGCCTGTTTACAGGAGGAGGCTGCATACAGCAGGAGGTGGCGGCACCATTGGAAGCAGCGATATACGTATATAGTGATGTGTATTGCGTAAAACACACATTTATCACTCCATTGCTCTTTATTAATAGGAGGAAAGATACTAAAAAATAACTCAACCCCAAGACACAGAATGGAGATAAAGCTGGTTTATAGCATTTGAAAGCATGTGGAAAAATTGTTGCATAGCTGGAACTTATTTGGCACTAGGGAAACTATTTGCTGAGCTGCCAGTAAAACTGTAGAAGAGGAAATACTTATAAGAAGACATCCAGACGAGCACTGAACTTCCTTCCCATGAAAATCAAGGTCAAACAGAGCACTTGAAATCATTAGGAACATGTGAAAAATGAGCCCATATTGTCACTGGGAATGACTCAGACGATGGTTGGAAATACAACATGTTTGTAAGGACCCAATGGCTTCCTACCACCCAGGGAACAGCTCAGAATTTATTTCTTGAGCATACTGACTGGCATAGTTTGGGCAGAGTTCCCAAAATTCGGCTTGTGTGGCCTGAAGGTTTAGCTCTGTCTGTAATACCATCGCTCTTCCTCATGTTTAACCCAAGGGGAGATTTCATTGCTTGTTAATTTCCATCCAGGAGACAGGGCTGCATGCTCTTGCACAAACTTGATCAGCTTCTGCAACGCTGTGCTTCGAAAAGCAGTGTGGGAAATCTGACTTCTTAAAAGGATACATACTTTGCTGTGGAAAACTGGATCCAATTTTCTTTCATATGGAAACATTGGCTTAACATTAATAATTTGTGTCCTGGGGCTGCAGTGGCATTGTCCTAAATATATGTACAAGTATTGTTGCTTATAATCGTTATATAGAAAATATGCAGTAGCAGTAAGAAATCACAGGCAGCCAGCACACTAAAAAGTTTATTGTTATAGGCTTTTTTTTGATTTTCACTGAAGCTACACTGGCTTCTTCCAGATGACGAACTGACTTCAGAAACAGAAATAAAACTGTATATTTTTACATTATTTAAAAACTTCTTTTACTTTATATTGCATTTCACACGAGAGAAAGAAGGGCTTTTTTTTTTTCTTTGCAAAATGAATATATCAATATACTTTTTTCTCTGTCTCCGTTTGCTGTAACTAAGAGTCTTCTGTGATCATCTTTTGCAGCCAGTATGTTGCTGGTTGTTTAAGAACTTGTGGTCATTATGGAAGATAAATGACAGTCCTTGGAGCCCATGGCTGAAGCACACATTAGTCACTAGTAAATGATGTATAAAAAATATTCAGCTTGCAAAAAGATAATGGTGGTTCCTATTTGAAAATGCAGAAAAATGCACATATCTGGAGCACAAAAGTGTCTCATCAATATCTCTGTGGGTAGAAAACTAACCTGTCAAGAAGAAAATGTTGAAGAGATGGAGATATTTATGCACTCACAGCACTGATCATAATGATGTAAAGGACTATTAAAGCAAACTTAAAATATTAGATACTGCAAGTATACCACTTAATTGTTTTTTCCATGCAACCTAGGAATGCTCTAAAAAAATTCAGTAAGGAATTGCTCATTCCACATCTTTGACCTTCAGTGATCCTGCCTTCCCCATTTCACTGTTATCCATAAATTTAATAGTCATTCCTGGTTTGACCTTTTACTAATGGCAAAGTCCTTCACCCCTTCCAGTGCTGGAGCTGAGGACTGGGACTCGCAGGGAAGGAAGCCCAGAGGACAGAAATCTGTCTTGGTGACTCTGGCATTGCCAGGGCTGTAGCAGCATCTGCAACGTGGGAATGCGGTGACCTCATGGCTGCACTCTTCTCTGGCCCTCTTCTCCCACATGATGACTCCCAGATGAGACATCACCCCCGCATTAGACAGAAAATCTCATTGCCCTCCCAGAAGAGGGCAATTCTGCCCTTTCCTTGGTATGGAAATTGGGTGCAATTATCCTATGTCAGGGCTCCAGCCCCCAGGTTCTCTTTAGCCCCAGACTTTGCTGAGTGAGCCACATCGCAGGACCAAGCTGCTGGTGTGCGACAGTTGAAGACCTGTGGTGGAGAAGGCAGCTGCCTGCCGAGAGAGGGGCATCTATTTCTAGCCAGTGGCTTAGGTCCTTATGAAGCTCTTTTCTTTGCCTTTCATTTCTGGATCCCTTAGCCTACCTAAGGAAGGACCTTTTCTGTATGGATTGCCAGTAGGGCTGAACTGACCTGTTGCTGCTGGCAGAGCCAGTCCTACTGCGCTTCCCCTACCCCCAGGCTTAGTGCTGTGGCCTTGCCTCCTCCCTTGTGCTAGCTCTAGTGCTCCTCTGACTCTTTGCTGAGCCAATTCGACTCACTCATCTGGAAGAAAACAAATATAAAGGTTTTATTTTGATATATATTATTTTATATATATAAATATATATATAAATTGAATGGCTTTTTAACCACCTTAACTTTCTGCCAGTTGTGTGAGATCAGCAAGAGGTCCTCTGAGGACCAAGGCAAGTGAAGGGAAACAGCAGCAGAATGGAAAGAAGAATGGGGGAAAAGAAGTGATGGGGTGGAGAGAGCAGGGCCACCCTTTCCCAAGGTACTGAACCATTAAAGCATCCCAGCTGTGCCTTTGAACAGTCATTTAAGTATACAGGTACAATACAGGAAAATGTAACATGAAGCTGGGAGAGCCAGCAGGAGGGCGGAGAGCA
This sequence comes from Haliaeetus leucocephalus, assembly GCF_000737465.1. Classification (NCBI taxonomy): domain Eukaryota; kingdom Metazoa; phylum Chordata; class Aves; order Accipitriformes; family Accipitridae; genus Haliaeetus; species Haliaeetus leucocephalus. The sequence goes on along the minus strand of NW_010973380.1, from coordinate 392,095 downwards.
GTTTGCGGTTGCTGTAATGGGCAATTCAGTACCTACCTGGAGGGTTGGTACTTAGACCTAGAGGGCAAAATCAATTAATCAGGCTAATTTTAGTTTTCTTTTTCATTAATAACTACAAATTCTGCTGGAAAGGAGAAAAGTGGCAGAGTGGCACCTGTTGAGAAAGGTACTTGTACTTATTCCCTACCAACACATAGAGGCAATACAAACTCCTTCACAGAAGGTCGTTCTGTGTGTGCAATGCTTTCTGTCACTCTGTGCAGCTACTGAATGATCTCATAGATAAATATTCACCTTTAGTTCCTTCCTGGCACTCATTTCTTTGGAGAGGGTGGTATAACACCAAAACCCGAAGGATTACATACTCCTTCTACAGGAAAAGCCTGTAAGATGCAAAAGGAAAAATTGTTCTCTAGATCTGGACATCAGTAAATTACTTACGTTGGTCAACCAGATACTACCCAGCTGCTTGAAACAGGACCTGGGGGCTTCAGCTGCTCTCAGCTACACTTGAATAGGCTGTTGAACCTGTCCTGTTGTAGCAGAGATAATTTTGGCTCTAAGTGTTTTTCTTCATCCTGTAAAGATGCAAAGGCTCATAGCATTTTGAAAGTTTGATGTTCAGTCCCTTCTCCAACTTCTATAACCCATGAAAATAGGGAGATATTTTGCAGAAAGGGAAGCCTGGAGAATTTGCCTGCCTTCTGCTAAACCTTGCCTGTGTGGTCTGCACTTACGGAGATCGAAGGTTAGTTTAACTCCCTCAGCATAACAGAAATCTGTTTGGCACTTGTACACTGAAACAACAAATTGAACCTGCCCACTCTCTGACCTGTTCAGCTCTTCTATAATGAAAAGCAGTCAAATTCAGCATGTCGCAACTTTATTATCAGAAAAGAGAGAGAAATCTCTTTAGTAACACTTTATTTACTTCAGGAGTAACCTTGGGTTGTCAGCTGGAGAGGAATACGTTCCCTCTGTGTATCCACTTCACATTTCCCTTGCTTCCAAGGTTCAAATTTGAGGCAGTTTCTGCTGCTGCAGGAGGAACAATAGCGTCTTGCTGAGTGCCTGGTTAAGATATTTATAGGTGCACATTTAGAGCCAAAGAACTCACTGTAACATTATGTTTTCTAGACACAAAGAACAGTTACATGTTTTCAGCTAAGATGTTTTTTATTTGAAATGAAGACACTCAGTGCCGTGAAAAGTACAAAATCAAACTCACCCAGAGGCAGCTTGCTGAGCATTTTTTATACGAACTCTGCTGCAGGAACAATGAGAGTGAAATTGCTGCTTTTCCAGGAGTACAAGAAGGGACTTTAGGAAGTCAGTCCCCCACTAGCAAAGGTAGTTATCTCACAGCTGCTTATTAGAGCAGGTTGGGAAAGGGTACTCGGTCTCATTCACAACTTTTCTATTCTGAAACAGCGTGTAACCAAAGTCTCTGAAGTTTTCATTGAAAATGGGGAAGGTGAAGGAGATTCTGGAAATGCAAAGCTCTGTCTCCTGGCTGGGAGTTTTTGCTGCCACACTGCTGGGGAATCTGGGGTGGAAAGGAGCTTTGAGGCTGTCTTAGTCTGCATGGAAGCTTTTTATATTTGTGCCCTGCATCCTATGGAACAAGGAAGATAGATAAAAAAAAAAAGACAAATAAAGGAACAATTAAATAGACTGGAACTCTTTAGCACGGAAAACAGATGACTGATTGACGTCTGCCTACCGGATTACCTTATATAAGACAAACAAACAAAACCTCTGGATGTGTCAATAGGGAGGTATTTTTAATTGAGTTCATCATTGTGGTTCGAGTAATGTGGTCTCTTCCACAAGCAGTTGACTAAGGAAATTAAAAAACTTATTCAACATAAAGCTCAGCCAACAGAAATCATTGCTGAAATTGTTTTAAACGTTCCATATGTGGGGGTGAAGTGCAGCTATCTACTGTTTTGGGAAAAACAAAAACACACAGTCAGGCAGGATGCTAAGAGAAAGAGAAGTCCAGCAAGTTTTTCAAGTTTCAGTCTATGCCCAATATGATTTTATGAAGCAAATTATCTATTGCACGTTACAAGTTGGCCCTTAGCCATTGAGAGTCCTTTTATCATATGTATTGTTCCTCCTTCCACTTTCTTCCCCTCTAAGGAAGAGAAAAAGTGACCGCTGAAAAGTTTGGTTGAGGAGATGCTGGAAGACAGTCCTGTGGTGGAGTTGATTTGATGGCCATGGAAGCACTCTGGGAAGAGAAGCTCTATTAAGGTTTCTGGCCCTTGCCAGTCACAGTGAACCTTTCCCAAAGGTGTGTTGTGAAATGGAGTGGTTTGGACAGCTTAAAGAATCACCTCCAATGGTATTAGTAAAAAATTATGTAATAGGAATTTATATAAAAGCTCTACTTCACAGAATTCAATGGCAAGGTTCACTCTATTACTTAATACATGGATGAAATGCACAAAGGAAAATTAAGTCAGAATCAAACTGAAATAATTTATACAGAGACCGAAGATGCAATAGGGTAAAAGAGAAACACACAAAGAGAAATCGAGTTAGAATTGATTTCTCATGATTTGTACAGAAATTGGGAATGTAAAAAAGTAGGGGAGACCCTCCCATTGAGTCATGAGGTTCATAGAAGATCCACTTGCTTTCTAAACTCCTGTTGGAGTCTATGTGTGGCTGGATCAACTCCTAGTCTCAGACTTAAGCAACAGTTTATATCTAAAGAGATCATAAGTGTAATAACAGCCTGAGATTCATTCACAGTCAAATAAAGTTCATGGCAGTAATTTAAGCACAGATTTGAAAAGCAATATTTGCAATATACTTGCTATAGAATATTCAGGTTAGTACACACACATGCATAAAGATACTAAGACATATACATAAGCGAGTAAAAGAGGTATACCTTTAAAAAATTCCCCTCAAGTTCAGTGAAAATATTCACATCAAATGCTTTGGCATCTTTCCCAACAGGCAAAGGGTTGAGCCTCAATGAGCAAAGAGTATCAGCCCAAGTCTTGTCGGCTTTCAGTGACAGACCTCCGATCTTCACAAACTGAAAAGTTCGCAAGCTCTGAGAGGTGTCCCACTCAGAGGGGGATGATGGTCGCAGCCCACCGCTGTCCAGGAGAGCTCAAAGGGTCTCACTGAGTACCGTTGTTTATAGGGTCAGGAGATGATTGGCTTTAGTCACCAGCAAATTACTGGGATTCCAGTTGCGGTGGTACCATTTCGCACGAGTTACGATTGAGATAAGGAAGGCTCCAGGGCTGTCAGAGAATGACTTAAGATTCAGATAGGGGATGCTCCAAGGCTATCAGGAGAGGACTGAGATATGTCTCAAGGCTGTCGGGAAATGACGAATTATCTCTACTCCCATCCCCTGCCTCTGCCAGGCAGCAGGAGTCCTTGGTACGGTCAGTGCAGCTCCTGTCTTAGCCCTGCAAGAGTTCTTGGTACGGTCAAGGGATGCTTAACCACTCAACTCATTACACAAATGCTAAGGTCTAGTGAGACTTCTGAGTTCATAGATCAGCCCAGAGAGAGGGAAGAAATGCACCACTACAAGGTGCTTGGAAGGGAAGGGCAAACTCTCCTCTAAAGGAACAATATGGGACCCTGTGCAAGATTCACTAAATACACTGGGGAAAAGACAAAGTTTGTGAGCTTAGGCAAATGGTTTAGCCTATGATCATTGGCTGGAAATTAAACTTAAAAGGTTACAAGAGAGACAGTGGCTTTTGGAAAATGATGTCTTGTAAAATGTTAGAAGTTGAGGCTAATTAAAGCTACGCTTTCCTTTGTACGTTTGCTCTAGGACTAAAACCAAGGCTAACTTTGGCTTGTGGATGTTTGTGAACAGCGGTGAATAGGTTATATATTTGTTTTAAAACATCTCCAGAATTACAGCTTAGAAATGGAAATGGAGAAAAGAGGCAGACTTCACTGGAATAAATAAAACCCTGCAGTCTAATTTGTCATTTGAATAAATTATATTAATTATACAATGTCTAGGAATTTTGTGTGTTGGGTTTTGACAAGGTTGGCCTCCAAATTATATCCTACACTGGACAAGTTATCACTAGATTGAAGACCCTGAGTCACATCAGCAAAGCAGCACTACTCGCAACACATTTTTGTTAATAACTTCTGCTGCAAAGTCAAACAAAGCAATGCAATTGCAGCCTGACAGGGGAAAGAAAGGCAATGCAAACTGCCTCTGCAGTACTCACACTATCCATTAAGCACAAACTTGATCAGAGAGACAGAAGTTTTTTTACCAGTGCCAGGTAATTCTTCTCCCACTTGTCAGGAATTAACACAACAGCAACGAAATGCAGAAGGTTTTCTTTTCATTCATTCAGACAGCTTCTCACTCAACACTCTCAGCTTTCAGGAATCCCATTCCTCCTTGCTTAATTATCCTCTGGCACTGAGCACGGGCTCTTCTGTGAAGTAGGTAATCCCACTGCTGTCTGGGCATCTAACACCTCCCTTGCAATGCCTGGGTCACTAGGGGACTGCTTCTTTATAACTAGTTCCTTCTCTTGATTTCTTTTTTAAAAAATACTGATAACCTGAAAGCCTGAATTACTTTAACAAAATAAGAAAGAACATGAGGCCGCTTTGGTTTGAGGTTGCTTTTCTGGTGCACTGGAGGGAACAGATGGTGATTCAGGCAAGGGAGAGCTTGCTTGCCCAGGTAGCCCTCAGAGAGCAAAGAGAGTGAATTTGGGAATCCTAATTGTGAAGCACCATCAAATATCCTCTGGGGTGGACCTGCTTTATGCTCCCCCATCTCTGAGAGCTTTTCTGTCTCCATACCAGAGGTTTGCAGCAGCGGGGTGATGATGCTGAGAGCTGGCATATGCTGGGAGACTGAAAGCCAGCTCTGTGAGCGGAGCTGGCAGCATCCCCCTCTGCTCCAGGGTGATGAGAGCGGAGGCCTTCTCATGGGATAATAAAATATTCATGTGTTTGGGAAGCATGCATTTCCCTCGTACTGGGGCACTGTGGGTCAGAGCTTGTTCTCAGTGACTGCGGTGCAAATCCCAAGTAGCTGCTTTGACATGGGGATGTGTCTGTGTATGTGTGTGTGAGACTGCTTTTACACCAGTGTGAGAGGTACTAGGGAATCTAACGCCTTCTACTAAAACTATTTGGAAGCTGTTGGTTCAGGAGGAGACTGGCATTAGCAGGCTCTAGGGATTGCTATTTATACATATATTTTAAACTGTAGTTGTGCTCAGAAAATCCGCTTTAAAAATAGCAAAATGCTTTTGCATTCCCCTGGTTGCCATATGAGATGCCATGTGTTCCCAAGGATATGTTTGGGTTTTTTCCTCCCTAACTGCCAGCACTAGAAATTCAATCTCAGGTCTGAGAGCAAACAACATCCTTGTCTTCTCACATGTCATCACCAGTAATAAAAACCCGAAGGTCAAAGTGTGCCCTTGGTGACGCCTCTACAACCACTTTATCTGCAAGTGATCAGCCCTTGGTAGGAATCCTGCCAGCACTTCTGTCCTGGGTGCCCGAGAAAGGGCTGAACCCAAATTGCTCTTTGTGTTGTGTCTTCCTTGATGGCAAAAGAAGAACAAAAGTAAAACAAATACTTTCAAAGTGGAAGGGATGGGGATGTGATTACATCTAGTATTACCTCACTGTTATTAGATGTAATTTTGCATCAATGTTATTCATATGTTGAGAAGGTGCTGATTTTGCCTTTGCAGACAAGATATGCACTTCAGTGCACCTGGACTGACAAATGTCAAAGTCTGCTGTTGCTGTTACTGTCCCTGACAAGTCTCTTTTGGGTAGGGAGAGTAGAGAAAGCTAGCTCTGAAGCCTCTAAGCCATGGCTTTAAACCCGAGGACTTTAAATTCCGGTGACTCTCCCTCAGGCTGCAACTCATTCTCTGCTTCTCACACCACTTTCCTGGCCCAAAGAGGACATACCCACGCAGAAAAAAGGCTAAACCACCCATTTATACAGAGTGCTTAAGCAGCTGGCGAGTGTTTGACACATGAGATGCTCAAATTAAGGATTTATTGGAACAGGTCCTACGGGCACACAGGGCTGTGCTTGCTACACCAGGGCTTGCAGACCGGGCTCATGGTGCCCGGCAGCTCTGATCCGCGCTCGGAGAGCCGTGCAGCTTGAAGGGATGCACATGCTGTGCTGGCTGCGGGTCCCGGCCTTCATCTTGTTGGCACCAAAGCCATGCCCAGCCTTGGATGTAAATTTAATCTTGTTGGGAGTTAATGGAGTGAGGAGTCTGACACACCTTTTCCCTCTCTGTAGATGGGAGCCAGATGGCTCCCGACTCTCACAACATTCCTCGATCTGAAAATGAATGAGCGTTAACATATGTTCTCTGGAGTAATTAAAAATGTGATCACAAACATAGCCCGATTCACTGAAGGTAGAATGTGTAACCAGGAGACCCACATCCAGCAGCAAGCCAGGATCTTTGGAGAAAATTAAGGAAATGGGAACTGGAAAACTCTCTGGGGGTTGCCAAGCCCATTCCAAGTGTGAGTTAAACCGCAGCATTTTAACTCTTTTTTTCATATTCATGCAAGACATATTTGATGAAATGCAGGGAAGTCTGTTTACACTTTGTCACTATGAAGAACCTGTGCAGATTGGTTTTGCTGGTGGCAGCTACTGAAAATTGAAGTCAAGCAGTGCTAAAGAGGCAAGCATCCACCTGTGGTCCCAAATGCATATAAAAGTGCAGTAGTTTGCATTCAGCATAGGAAAAGAGGGTACCAGGAAGAAGAAAGACTTGTTTTGTGTAAACCATATTTGCTTAAAGCTCTCTCCAGAAAGTTTGAATTCAGACATTTTTATGGTGTGGACAGAAGTGGCTGCTGCAGCTCAGCTGGAGTGAAGTAACTCAGTAAGCCAGAGGAACTCAGTTATGTATCCAAGGCCTAAGAAATTCCGATTGCCAAGCTAGAGCTAAACTTGAGGGATGTTTGAGGAAAGTACCTGAGGACTGGATAGCCCTGGAGACAGAGAAACAACCTTTAAGGCTGGAGAAAGAGGTTTTATGCATCTCTTGCAAGAGCTGTATTTCGCAGACTCCCTCTACCAGCGATACAGAACAAGATGCAATATTTCCTTAGGGAAGTTCAAGTAACCCATCCTGGAAAGCTCTGAACAAAAAGGAAGAAGATTGCTGTTCCCCATCTGTCCTGAGAGAAAGAAGTGACTGGGTGTGAAGGCACTCAGAGAGGGAGAGCTTTTCAAAGCGAGAAACCTTCAGAGACGCTCCGAAACGAAAAGCCTGGAGCCCCACCACTCGTGTTGGGTTGTGCCTGACACATCCTCTCTGTTTCAAAGAACTGTCCCCAAATTAAAAGCAGACTGAAGGCTGGCTTTGGAGTTTTGCACTGTTTTTTCTGTTTCTTTTGTTTTTCCTTCTGCCCTGTGAGAGGGTTTCATGACGTGCTACCACTTTGCCCTGCCCTCGGCACAGGAAGGCGACTCTCACTGAAACTCCATTTTGGGGAGAGCGGCTCCCCAAGGGCTGGCTGGGCTGCGGTGAACCCAAGGTGCAGCACAACCTGTCTGTGCTACTGAAGGAGGAAGGATTTGACATTTTATCCCGTGGATATGAGTGATATGGTTGCTCTCAGAGTCAGGAATGGCCGTGGAGCTAGAAAGGGTAACCCAGGCCACCGCGCAGTGCCCGGGGAAGGCAGCTCACCCGCTTCGGGACATCAATAAAAGCTAATTCCAATCATTTGTGAGAGTCCTGGCCAGCTCGCCCAGGCTTATTTGTTCCCTTCCTCCAGCAGTATTTGTTTTAAAATTGCATTGTGTCTGACTCCCCAGTGCTATGGTGGTATGTCCCATCCGTTCAACCTGAAAAGAAGTAAACCCAACCCCTTCCATTGAATTTTTGCATCCTGTTTTTTGGAAGCAAGTTGCCAGCAGCCTTGAGATCTTGAAGTTCTGGTAGCCAATAAGAAGCACCATAAAAAGAAAAAAATGTTTTATACCAGAGAATACATTTTAGGAAACTTAACTATGAAAGGCTAATTTGAACACCACTGAAGTTGGTGGGAAAGCTAATAATAACAAGTGTAGAAGAATTTCACCTCAGAAAATAAAATATTGAGTGTTCAGGGAATTTTCAAGGTTTCAAGATGAAAATTTCCAGTCCACGTTCATGAATATCACCAAACAGATATTCTTTAAGTGATTACTCTTCTTGCTTGTGACTGGGAAATTCTAGGGAAGGTGTGTTGACTTCTCCGAATTAATGATACATTAATGGGGGGAAAAAAAAGAAGGGAACAAACTCCTGAAACTAGGTTAACTTCAGTAAAAAAAGCCCCAAACCCAAAGTTCAAACATATCCATTTGAATTCAACGTTTAGTCTGATGGTGTCTGCTACTTTAAGTTATTTTCTGTATAGTTTGGAAAGCAGACGGCTTTTTTAAATGGCTTTTCTAGAGAATTTCCCAACATATCATGGGTCAAAAGGCAAACAGAATAAAAGGCAAATTTGAGATAAATAATTTATTGCAAATACTTTGCTTAGTGAATCATGAACCAGAATAACAGAACAGATTTAGATCTTCTGCCCCTCTAGGTCATGATATATTACTGTCTGCAGGTCCTTTCCCATTCTTCACCCATTCACGTCTCCATAAAATGTCTTGCAAAGAAAGTGAGTAATAGCCCAAGTCCTGATGTCCAGGCACTGTCAAATGGATGGAGAAAAAAATGAGACAAATGTAAATGTAAACTCCACACTGCTATGTAATAGTAGGGCATAATTTGCATAAATATTGTTTGCAAAGAGCAATTAGCACTTCATTTACATTCAGTGAAGTAGCAATTTGCACATTTTCAGGAAACAATTTCTTTACCCATATGTGCAAATTTTGTGCACTGCAATTGACACGCTAATAAAAAGATGTTAATAGACCAATTTTTTTTTACTTTATATCACAGTGTACTGAAATATTGATTCACTCTCCTGAAATATTGATTTGGTGGGCTATTTGTAAAACAGAAAAATGCAGATTTGAATTTTTAAAACTTGCTTTTTAAAAAAAATTAGAATTAATTTCAGATGTCTGCAGTCTTCATGCTCTTTAAGTGGTATTTTAATGGTTATTTTTGTCAGAAAAATATAATAAACATTATTAAAAAACATTAGCAAATTCGGTCTCCTAATCTGCAATAACAATGAGTATATTTGCATATTGCAGTATAAAAATAATACAGTCCATTTTCTAGTGTCAATATAGCACTCAATTCTCCATTAAATGTTAATAAAAATATTTCACATTTATATAGATTTTTTTTTCAGAATACAGAAACTTCCTAATTAAGAGACAAATTTTACACTTATTGGTGTTACAGAGCATTTTCTTAAAAAACAAGAATTTACATGGGAATTGGTCAGGAAAAGAGTAGCCCGGTGAGTTCAGCCAGCTATTGTCAATGGGCATTTCTGGCCTTTGCAGCAGGAGAAATTGATGTTAAGTGAATTTTTTAGACCTCCTTCAGCACCGTCACTAACAGCTGTTCTATTTGTTGTGTTTCCTTCACTGTTTTGTCATTTCTACCATGACATTTGCATTTGCGGGGAAGTAGGGATCAGAGATCCCACAGAAGTTGGGTTGCACAGTGGTTGGTAGCTACTGAAGGAGTGGAGAAAAAATCTTTTGGGAAAGATTATTTATTTTTGCAGGGTTCCATTTTTCCATTCTCAATCAGAGTTTCCTAGAAGGGATTATTTTTGGAGATTGTTCAGTGGCCCATTCTGAAGAGGGGTAGGCATTAGGATGTAGGAGCAGAGAAGGATGCAGACAGCCATGAGTTGCCCTGCCAAGCAGGCTGGACACAGTCCGCCTCTGCTCTGCAAGCAACGTAACAACGTGTCCTGGCTAGCAGGTCCTGCGTCTGTTAGCAGAAGACTCTCAAATGAATGTATTAGCTAAATTTGTCCTAGTTATGGCAAGCTCGGAGTACAGACAGAGTCGAATGGGTCTGTCTGTTACTGTCTGTGTAGAGACAGTGTCAGTGGGACATCCAAACATCCCAAGGGACCTCTGAAAATGTTGCTCATACTGTGCATTTTAATAAAAGGCATTATTTATCAATTGTTGATCAATCACAAGGAAAATGAATGCCAAATATGACAAGAAACAGCAAACCCCCACCAAATCCCCTTTTTACATGCTTATTAAAGTAATTGTTACAATAATGAGCTCGTATTCCCTGTCTTTTCATCTCTGCCACAAGATAAGGTATCACTATGGTTGCACCCAGGAGTGTGACATTCAGATCTATTTTGATGTCTCATTATTGCTGTTGTTGTCTTTTTACTTTGCAAATCACAAATCTATATTTCAACTCCTATGTCAAGTATTCAAAGCTCTGCTTTGATCAATGTAAAATGCATGTGCCCCTGACACAAGGTGGGGCCTCTGTTTGAACCTAAAATGTAGTTAATTTTGAGCTCACATGTGAATCTTTGATTTGCTAATCATTATTTTACTCTGGTTTTATTTACCCTTTTTTCTTCTTTTTTTTTCCTTTATTTTTTCTAGCATCTTATAGAAGCTTTGAGGCCCTTGGCAATAATGATGTATAATACAGCTGCATCTCAGCTACACAGTAACTTCTGGACACCTCAGGATTTACCCAAGCAGTGGGCATTATCCTTCCTGTACAGACCCTTGAATACGAAGTCTACCACATCATTTTATAACTGACCCTTGTACATTACTAACAAATAATACCCTAATGAGAACGGGAATAAATAGTTGAACCTTTAATGTTTCTCAAGCCTCAGCAGGACTAGATTTTGCAAACACCTCCTAATATTACAAGAAAGCCTAATGATAAGAAAGCAATAATGACATGAGATATTTGGGAGTCCTCTGACCTTCAGAAAGCCCATGGGTGTATTGTTTTCAAAACCAAATAGATCTATCCAATTTTCTGTTGATTACCAATAACGAAATCCAAAGACAGCAACTGATGCATACCTGACATCCGTGCACAGGATAAGCTGAGGCCAGCCAGTGTGGGTCAGCGGGCAGGTACTTTTGGCTTGGACTGAAATATGGAAAGGGAGCTCTGCAAAACCACCTGGTTTATGTGGTTTCATGTGCTGAGCTGAAAATTGCACCAAACCAGGAATATGATGATCTGGGGCTCTTTTGGGTTTTTTTTGTTTATTTCCACTTCTTTCTCAGTAGCCTTGAGAGACGATGTGCCAGCTCAGACCTCCTGCTGGCTGGAATTAGGTTAGTACCAGCACCCTCAGCTGAGGAGCTGACCTGAGGAACATTTGTCTCTATCTCACATATGAGCAATGTGACTAATGAGGCCACAATACACTCCAGAGCTATTTGAGGGCCATAGGCACCTCATTTCCCTCTAAGTCTTTGTGTCTTGTGTTTTATTGGGGCTGGCTCTCAGCTTTCACAGCTACCTGCCCAATGTGCATTTTGGTGGTGGGACTTTACTCCTGTTGACAGTCTTTAGGATGCTGAGTGAGGACTGTGACATGAATGTGTGGTGGAGAAGCCACAAGACCCCTGTACTTTTAATGTGTGGTTCCAGAAGCAGTTTAAGTCCACTTTCTCTGATTACATCTGCATTGACCCATTGACAGGCAGTAGCAAAGCCCCGTCTCAATGTTTTGGGTTCTTCTTCGCTCACTGCCTCATCAGAGGTAAACAGTCACCGTGAAGTTCCTCCTATCGCCAGGAACTAAGGATGTGCCTCTCTGTCCTGATTTATTCACTTTTGAGACAGAGTTCAATTTTGCAAACCGGTTCTCTCCTCAGTCTTTGCATTTGTTTTTGGCAGGAGCAGTTGCCTGCGGCACGAGCACTGAAGACTAGCTCAGTGTTAACAGTTGTCAGGGAAAATGAAGAGGCTATTTCTCACATCAGACTTTCACCCTGCATGACAAATGCTAGTTTGAGCAGATTAAAAATCAATGCATGGTACAATATGTCACACATAAAGCAACTACATGCTATTAATTGACGTGCTACCCATTAGCTGCTCTTAGTGTACATGTCTGTGAGTGGAATAGAAACTGGTGAAGACAGATGGGTCAGAATCTCCTTTGGTGTAGAATAATGCAGCAGCATTGGAACTAATGGAGATATGCTGATTTGTAGCAGGCAGTTACTTGGACAAGGGTTTGAAATGCTCTTTTTTCCTAAAATATGGTTCAACTTGTGTTTAATTAGAATGAACAGCAGAGATACTCTGTGACACGTCTCCCTCTGCAACCTAAAACCTTTTTAATCACAATGACAACTCATTTAAAAGCATGATGTGGTTTACAGAGGGATATTTTTTTTTTTTTGCTTCTTTTCATCTACCTTTGTGGTGGATCATTGATTACTGACCTTGAGAATTTCCCAGGGAAGTGACTTGATCTTAAGATACAAATTAGTTGGCGGCTGCACATAAAAATGGTTTTACAAAGAAAACGGGGGAAAAAAAGCAAAGGCTGAAGTTTTTTTTTCAAAGCCATATTAGGGCTGGGAAACGCTTGGGTGATCTTCAGGAAAAAAATCTGAGCATGATTTTCGGAAGGCTCAGAGTTGGAGTGGCAGCGTTGTGAGTGCTGGACATCCCCTACATCAGACTCTGGGCACCAGGCATGCTTCTGCGAGGTGTCAATCACCAGTAAAGGCAGTTCTGTCCTGGGGATAAAACAGTTCAGAGGTCTTCCCCAAGACTGCCGCTAGATTTCTGCATGAATTACCCCTGTTAAACACACCTTCCTGAAAGACGTAGGAACAGAGAAGGGGATGTGGACAACAGAAGGGACTTCACTGCTGCGTGGCTAGTGGGGCCACAACCTTGCCTGCAGGTTCTGCTTGGTTTCTGTCATGCTACAGAGCAGGCAGGGGCATTACAAAGAGGCACAGGATAGTTGTTTTATCAAGGGAAATAGTGTCTCTCAGTAACTGTCCAGGTAGAAAAAAGCAGTTGAAATAGAGCGGAACACTGCGACAAACTGTCATATGCACGCAAGGGGCTTTTGGATGCTGAATGTCTGTAAGTACAGAAAGCACAAGCTCTGAAGTGCAGTTTTGAGCAGAACCAGCGCTGTTCAGATGCACAAGACCTCAGTGACTGCTTGAGTTCTGGATCTGACGATATTGCAGTCTTGGGCAGTCACAGGTTAAGCTGCAGATGTAAGATGTTGATGTAATATGTAATGCCCCTATTTAATCTAAAGCGAGGCAGAGTTACATTTATCCTCAGGCTGGGTTTTGATTGCTTGGACTCCATGGGTTCCTAATTTGCTGATCTCTCTTCTGTCATCTTTTTTCCTCCCTTTCATTTCTTTTATTCTTTTAAGCAGTCTCCAACTCTCTCATGCTTTTCTAACATCTTTTTGGCACCAGAAAAAAATATACATTCGCTCCTGAAGCTTGTTTTTTCAATACACATTTCACCTGTGCAGAAGCTGGGATCAGAGCCTTGCTAGAGTTTGTCCTACCCTTGTCATTACCTCCGTCTTCCTTAAAAGAGGACAGGAGAGGCACATGAGCAAATAATGTGCCATTTTGGACTGTGCCCTTGCTCGCTGTTGTAACTCTCCCAGGCTGTAAGGTGTTGTGCAGAGTCTGAATTGCACTAGGGTTAATGATGCTCTGAAAAGCTCAAGCATCCTTTTTTTTTTTTTTTTTTTTTTTTTAAATTTATATTTTAGCCACAGCCTGGCCTCGTTCAGTTCAGAATGTGAATAGGTTTGAATGTATTTGTTTTTCTTTGGGTATCAAAATACAGAGGTTATTCTATCCGGACACATTAATGACATTCAGTTGCTTCCTGATAACTGCTCCATTAATGTCTGTCAGCATGGCACCTTCTCTGCCTATAACCTCCTTGCAGACAAGACAGCTTTCCTAGCAGAATGGAGATACTTTAAAAAAATACTTGCACAAAAAAAAAAAAAAAAAGGCAAAATGTCAAGGTGTTCCCAGATGAGATGCCCTGAAAGATTCGTGACACAGTAGTAACTGTGAAGAAATGCAGATGTGACAGGTGGCTGACAGTTAGGTACTTTGTCTATAATCCCTCTGAACTAGTGGCAGGCACCTTCTTAAAGATAGTGATTACCATGAGAAGCCTCTCCCAAAAAGTGGTACTTGCAGTAACTACCATAAGATGATGTGCAGGATGCCTGGATCCTTTCTATAAGTTTCAGAGGACAAATACTATAGGTCAAGACTTGTGGAGTAATAATAATGGATTAATATAATAATAAAACAGATCAGAGAGGGTGAATAAAATAGACTCCAGAGCCTGGAGCTGGTTTGCTGCATTAAATGGGCAAACTCCATTTGCTAAACCATTTGGCAAAATGGGCTGAGGCAGCCATGTGAGTTCAAGTAAATCAGGGACAAGTTGCCTTTGGATGACTGAAGGGCTGGCTGAAAAGCAGCCATTTGGACTGGTTTTCTCTGCCTAGAATACTGACATATTGCTCCCTGGGCATCCTTCTGCAGAGATACCGCTGTGACTCTATGTCTCCTCTCCAGAAATAAACAGCACATTACTGGTATCAAGATGGTAGCCACCTTCTAGACATGCAGCCATTATTTTTCTTGGACCACAGAAATGATATATCCAAGGTAAGATAAATATATAAATAAATAAAGTTGTTCACAAAAATGTTTTTGCCTGAATAATTAATTCCTCAGCAAATTTTCCCATAATAAAGCATGTCCTAATGAGCTATCAGGAGAAGAGGAAATTCATCACTTACCTCACAAATATCAACTTGAGAGCACTGCTCATGTCAGATGGCATAATTAATGACTTGAGAGGGAGCGTGGAGCAGCAGAGCCAAAACCACAGTCCCCATCAGTCATTCCACATCACTCCAACTCATACAGTGTTACTTGATCTACAGAGGATTAGCCAGGCGACTAGAAGGAGATATGGGGCTGAAGGGAATACAGGCAAATACGGTACATCTAATCTTGATTTATCCAGGTAGGTTTTCTGCTTATCACTGAGGTGGCAGTTGCAGTTGATCCTGCAGCCTGTTTTGTTTTTCCGTGACTTTTTTTCAAACAAATAGAATTTACAACTTTGGACTTCACCCTCGCTGATGCTAAGCAAGTCATCTTCGAACCCATGTCAACACATGATCCTCTTGGGGTTTCTTCCCTACAGGAGGTGGGAGTTCAATTCCTGTGCAGAAAGCCCAGGTGGGTGCCCTGGAGCGGGCAAGCCCCCTCTGACGTGCGGGCAGGAGGTCTGGGATGTTGTGTTCAAGGTGCTGTTGGTAGTGGTGGGGCTGCGGTAGGAGAACATCTGTACCGTGCTCCTTGTGCTGGCACCACCAGAGCTGGGGGAATGTCCATGTCTTCTCTCTGTCCTGGGCAACTGCAAGCACTACCCCACTGCCTTCCTCCACGGTGCAAAAGGGACCAAACGCTGACCACACGTCTGCTCCAGCGGTAACCCCCTCCTAAAGACATTTACAGAAGCCAAGGTACGGGGGAGATGCTCTGGAGGAGCTGCCCTCCCTACTTTGATGGCAAAGCTGTGACAGCAGGCTAATAATGTCAGCTGTTGTAATGAGAACCTGAAATGGCTGTAATGGGCCAGACCAAAGGACCATCTTGCCTGGGACCCATCTCTGAGGACAGCAGCACCACCATGTAGCAGATACTTGGTTTAGGGAAGAATGGAAGATTCTGGCAAATGCAGAGTGATCATTTTATGGCTCTACTTTCTCAGCAAACTGCTGCGCAGGGGCTTCAGAGGTGCAGGTTACTTCCCCAGCTCTGTGTTTAGCAGCCCTTAATGTTTTTTTTTTCCATTAGTTTCTCTAATCTCTTTCTGAACCAGTATTTATTTTTGGCCTCTGCAGTGTCCTATGATGAATGCCACAGAATAATTATGTGCTGTGTGAAATATGGGCATCTTTTCCTCTGTTTTAAAATTTTTGCCTAACCTGTATATTTGATGTCTTCCACTCCCTGTGATATGAGAAAGAATGAATAATCATTCACCTTGCCTTGTGCCTTTCACCCCAGTTTCACCATTTGAAGGAAACTAAGTTTATAAAAGTCTTCTTTGTAAAACACCATCAAATTTACTCCACTAAAACAGCTGTATATTTCAGAAACCAAGTTCCACCCTAGAGTAATTTTTTTTTGTTTGTTTTTTAGGATTTACATGAGAGAAGAGTATGAGAAATCCAGGCAGCTGCCAAACGAGTGACAGCTGACAGGTTTGATTTCTACTTCTTTGCTCACTCCAGTGTGTGGTCGCTTCATCTGACCAAGCCCTGCGCTTCAGTAGCTGTTAGCCTCTTGAGTGCAGCTGTTTTACATGTCTGTTAACGTTTGCAGTTGGCTAACTGTATTTTCTTAAACTCTCTGATAAATGCTCGCTTGAGTTTGTTCATCAGCAAAGACAACTTTATATGTTCTACAAGTGACCCTCACGTTTCACCTCTGCAATAACACTCCTGCAACAGAGCCCTGTGGTTGCCGGTGGTAAGATCTGAGCACTGGGCTTGCTGGAAGCAAAGCGCCCTTGGCATCTGCCGGCCCCTTCTGTGGGCTCCAGTGTAAGCAATAACTGAGCTTTTATGTCGCTGTTGACCTCCCAAGTTAACTTCAGAAAACATTATCTGGGAAATCTGATGTGTCAGGTTTCAAAGAAAAGAGTTTTCCAGTTCAATCCCGGTCTGATTTCCTTCCAGATAAAGGAAAAAAACCCTGTGGGAACCCAGCACTTCTTGGAAGCAAGGTTAAGAGCAATAAACTTTCCTCCTTACTACGAGACTGAAATATCAGCGAAACCTTTTCTGTTAGGAGTGCATGTCTATCCCCACAGTGTCAGGTCAGTGCTCTATAACTCATCTTGCAAAATTGAAATACAATTTTTGATGATCAGAGTTGGTAAGGATCAGAAAAATGGCCTGACACATTTCACATATGCTGACAAAAGTTTTTATTCAAGAAGCAGCATCTGCACAAAAACTACTTTCCCTGTACTGATAGAGTAAGACTTCAAGATAATATGCATTACAAATTATTTACAATAAAGCTGAATTAATGTCTTCTCTGAGAATCCCCCCAGCACCTGCCTCGGGACTGTACCTGTAGCGTCTTAACAGCACTGAAAAATAATTGTTTTGCTGCCCAATGGAAACACAAGCCTGAAATCCCATGGGCAGTATATTCAGGGTCCCAGTCCCTCATCTGCTCCTCTAAACACTAGCTGGGAAATGGCATGCTGCCTGAAATGAGCAGAAACAGCCCTGGGATTAAGAAGTGATCTGAGACCTGCAGTTGATCTCAGACTGGATATGGCTAGGAAATTGGATTAGGAAATTACTTTACCTGGAAGTGGAGATGAATTATGGTGTCTTGTGTTGCAAAGAGGACTCATGTTTAGATGGAAAAATGAAATTGGGATTGAGGGGCAGCTCCAATTTAGGGTCAGCTTAATTTGGATTTCTGTGCTGGGGGGGGGCAACTGAGCACAAGTCACATGCCTCTCTCCAATGCCTTTTGCTTACTTGCATCCTGGCCATGCAGTTTTGGGATGCTCCGATGTCTTTTCAAGAGTGGTGCAGGGCAGGGGACTGGTTCCTGGCAGTGCAGAGCAGGGTGGATGCTTACCCCTGGGAGCTGAGTGAGCAACAAGTGTCCCTGCCATGGACATACCTTTGCTGTGCTGGTCCATTCTCAGCTTGATGTCCAGCTGGAGCTCAGGGTTATTTTTTTTTCACCCCTTCTCTGTCTGCCAGCTAAGGGACAATGCAGGTTATGCCAACACTGGGCAGCCCCTAACTGACACCAAGGCTCAACAAAACGTTGTCCACTTCTGGTGAGCCCTTGCTGCCACCTGCAATATCTTTTTAGGGGGTGACCAGCTGGGCTAAGAAGAAAACCACTCAGTCTGCAGCTCCCAGGGTGGCTGTGCACCTTGTCCCTTATTGCCACCATCTGAGGTTGGTAGCCAGATTTTTAGAAACTGGGGCCAAAACTTGCTGAGATCCATCAGCCAGGATGAAGCTGTGGGTTTGCAGTTTAGGTTGGTTTTTTTTTTTTTTGTGTTTGCTTTGTTTTTTTGTAGTGGAAGGGTGCGTGTCACCACCACCAACACAGGTGACATCAGTGTCCTATGTCATTAGGGGGATACCCCACTGAGAGCCGGTGGTACCTAGCCCTGCTGGGGAGGCACGGACTGATTTAACCCCATGGGTGACAGGGTGTATCAGCGGCCAGATTTTCCCAAAGAAGAAGGATCCCCCACAACAGTTCTTCCTCTCTGCTCCCCCCACAAGCCCTGAAGCCATCAGTAGGGGCAGCTCGGGCTGCGGGAGAGGCAGCAGCCGTGTCCAGAGGAGTCATTGCACTGCATTGCATTGCACTGCGCATCCTCCCCCCCCCCCCCCCCCCCCCCCCTCCC